>NC_056748.1:800571693-800576693 GCF_019279795.1 Protopterus annectens
TTGGTGAAGTTTCAGCCAGAAACTAGTAGTCCATTTTTTGGGAATTTCCCACCCCCTGCTATAAAACACGCTAAAGAGGTTTTTCCAGCTTGTACCAACTCAGCACAGATCCTCGTGGTGGCCTGCAGAGTGATCCAAGCAGCAGAGAGCTAAAAGAGTGACTTTCTACCAGATATAAGTATTTTTGTGGCTTTCCCACTGTTATTTAAGCTGGGACTGCAGCCTGTTTTACTGCTACAAGTGATTTCTGCATTTTACACTGTTTATTGCACTTTAAGTTACTAATTGTTGCAAATTGTTTCTGTAGGCTACACAAAAGTCGCTAGCCGATTTACAGCATTTATAGCATTTACTGTCTTTTTTTTCTTGTCTCTGTAATAAACAAAAAACTCTCATGTTTTCCCGCCTTTCTGAACTTGAGTAGTCCATTTCAGAGTTGCTGATCCCTGGGCTCTTGTTGTAGTTCCTCTTACTGATTGATTGCCTTATTAGGGGAGGAAGTTTCTGTGCTTATCAGTGGGTGTGGGAAGGACTGAGGGGTCTTTCTGTCCGATTAGGTGAAGTTTCAGCCAGAAACTAGTAGTCCATTGGTTGTTTTCCCTTTCCTTTCAGCCCCCTATAAAACACGCTAAACACGTTTTTTCCAGCTTGTACCAACTCAGCACAGATCCTCTTTCCTGCAGAGTGATCCAAGCAGCAGAGAGCAAAAGAGTGACTTTCTACCAGATATAAGTATTTTTGTGGTTTTCCCCACTGTTATTTAAGCTAGCAACTGCATTTCTGTTTTATTGCTACTTTAAGTGATTTCTGCATTTTACACTGTTTATTGCACTTTAAGTTACTAATTGTTGCAAATTTTTTTTAGGCTACACCCCCAAAGTGCGCTAACAGAAATTACTGTCTGTTTTTCCTTGTCTCTGTAAAAAAAAAAAAATCTCTTGTTTTCCCCCTTTTGAACTAGAGTAGTCCAGTTTCAGAGTTGCTGATCCCTGGGCTTTTTTTTTAGTTCCTGTTACTGATCCATTGCCTTATTGGGAAAGGGGGGAAGTTTTTTTGCTTACCAGTGGGAGTGGGAAGCACTTTTTTGTCTGATTTGGTGAAGTTTCAGCCAGAAACTAGTAGTCCATTGGTCTTTTTGGGCCAATTCCTAGCCCCCTTCAGCCCCTGTTATAAAAAACGCAAAAAGCGCGGTTTTAAGGAGTTCCACCAAAAAGAGAAAGGGTTAAACAAGGTTAAACTATTTGGGCCATCTAAATTCCACTCTTCCAATTTTCCCTTAAAACTACCTTCCTCGAGCTGTACTGCTGATCTAACCAGCATATCCTATAACTAAAAAGTTCATCTCTACTTGATTCCCAAGTAGACTATTCTCTATCTGTAAAGCCTAGCACTTACTCCTACAGTACTTGCACCTTGATAAAGCACTCTTATTATAGATAGTACCCCACCAGCCTAAAACCCACTTCCCCGGGAGTCCTTTGAAAGTCTCGTTATCTACTACTTCTAGTATGTCGAGGGGTCAGTTGCTAGTGTCCTCTCCAGCTCAACTGGTGAACCTGGGAATATTGAGGCAATGTTACAACTGCCTCATGTACACAGACATACCTCTCCTTCTCCCACAAAACACAAATACATAGAGATGCAACTATACGGCCAAACTGGAGGCTGAGCCCCCTCAACATAGGACTGGCAAGACCAGACAGGAGGAGAAGGTAACCACACACAATACATACCCAGTCACACATGGTACCATCACAACTTCAAATCATAAAATACTCACACAAAGACATACTCGGGGGCTCTGATCTTTTCCAAAACAGCAGAGGCCACCAAAGCAGACACCCAAACAACTACCACCTCACGACCCAACACATGCAACACATAGACCCACAGTCAGAGGGCAAACAGTCACAGCCCTTAAGGCCAAACAAAATGCCAGACACACTTGTCATTGGTGATTCCATAGTCAGACACACTGACGCCCCGCCACCAGACTGAGTAAAAAAGGGGAAAAAATTTAAACCTTCCCCCAAAAAAATTTTCCAAAAAAAGGGAACCCTGGGGGGAAATAACCCTTTTCCCTTTAAACCCCCCCAAAAAAAAAACCCCCCGCCCTTTTTAAAAAACCCCCCCAAAAAAACCCCGGGGGAAAGGCCCCTGGGAAGGGGTTTTTTAAAAAAAAATTTCCCAAAAAAATTTCCCGGGTTGGGCCCCCAAAAAAAAAAATTTTTCCAAAAAACCCTTTCCCCCAAAAAAAACCAAAAAAAGGGAACCCCCCCAAAAAAAAAAAATTTTTAAAAGGGTTTTTTTTTAAAAAAAAAAAAAACCCCCCTTTTTTAAAAATCCCCTTTTAAAAGAAAAATTTTTAAAAAAAAAAAAGGGGGAAACCCCCTTCCGGAAAAAAAAAAAATTTCCCCCCCCCCCCCTTTTTTTTTTTAAAAAAAACCCCCCCCCGGAAAAAAAAAACCCAAGGGGGGAAAAAAAAAAACCCCCTTTTTAAACTTTAAAAAAAAAAAGGGGGCCGGATTTGGGGGGGAAAAAAAAAGAAAAAAAAAAAAAAAAAATTTTCCCGGCCCCCCTTTCCCCCCAAAAGGGGGAAAATTTTTTTTTTCCCCCTTTTTTAAAAAATACCCAAAAAAAAAAAACCCTCCCCCCCTTTTAAAAGGGGGAAAAAAAAAAATTTAAAACCCTTAAAAACCCCCCCGGGGGAAAAATTTTCCCCAAAAATTTTTTTTTAAAAAACCCCCCGGAAAAAAAAACCCCCCTTTTCCCTGGAAAACCTTGAAAAAAAAAAAAAATTTTTTAAAAAAACCCCAAAAAGGGGGGTTTAAAAATTTTTTAAAAAAAAAAGGGGAATTTTTTTAAAAAATTTTCCCTTTTTTCCCCCCCCCCGGGGGGGCCCCTTTTTTTTTGGGAAAAACCTTACCCCCCCCGGGGGGCAAAAAAATTTTCCAGTTTTAAAGGGGAAAAAAGGGGAAAAAAAAAAAAAAAAAAATTTAAAAAAAATTTTTTTTTTTTTAAAAAAAACCCAAAAATTTCCCCCCAACCCGGGAAAAAAACCCCCCCCCCAAAAATTTTTTAAAAAAAAGGGGGGCCCCCGGGAAATTTTTTTTTTTTCCCCCCAAAGTTTTTTTAAAACCCCTTTTTTTTTAAAAATTTTTTACCCCCCCTTTTTCCCCGGGTTTTCCCTTTTTAAAAAAAAAGGGGAAAAAAATTTTTTCCCCCCGGGGGGAAAAAAAACCCCCGGGGAAAAAAACCCCTCCCCCCCCGGGGGCCCTCCCCAAAGGGGTTTTTTTTTTTTTTGTAAAAAAATTTTTTGTTTTTTTTCAAAATAAAATTTTCCCCCCGGGGGGGGGGGGGAAAAAAAATTTAAAAAAGGGGGCGATTTTTTAAAAACCCTATGGGGGGGGAAAAACCCCCCAAAAAGGGGCCACCCCCCTTTGGTTTTGGGAAAACCCGGGGGAAAAAATTTTTTAAAAAAACCCCCTTCGGAAAAAAAGGGTTTTTTTAAAACCCGGGCCCCCCCGGGGGGAAAAATTTTTTTAAAATAATTTTTTGGGGAAAAAAAAAAAAGGGGGTTTTTTTCCCCTTTAAAAAAGGGAAACCGGGAAAAATTTTTTTCCCCCCCCTTTTAACCCAAAAAAAAAATTTTTTTCCCTTTAAACCCTTTTTCCCCCCCTTTTAAAAAAAACCCACAAAAAAAAATTTTTTAAAAAAAATTTTTCCCCCCCAAACCCCCTGCCTAAAACAAACCCCAAAAGGGGGGAACATCCAAACCCCCCCCCCCTTTTTTTTTAAAAAAATTTAAAAAAAGGGGGGAAAAAAAACCCCCCCCCAAAAAACCCCCCCAAAAAAAAAACCCCTTTTTAAAAAAAACCCTTTTAAAACCGGGGAAAAAAAAAAAAGGGGGGGGGAAAAAAAAAAAAATTTTTTTTGGGTGGCCCCCCAAAAAAATTTTTTTAAACCCCGGGCCAAAACCCTTTAATTTTTTTAAATTTTTTTTTTTTTTGGGGCCGGGAAAAACCAATTTTTTTTAAAAAATTAAAATTTTTGCCCCCGGGTTTTTTTTTAAAAGTTGCCCACCCCCCGGTTTTTTGGGGAAAAATTTTCCCCCCCAAAAAAAAAAAAGGGGGCCCCCCGGGGCCCCCCAAAAATTTTTTAAAACTTTTCCTTCGTTTTTCCCCAGCTTTTAACCTTTTTTAAAACTTTTTTTTTAATTGTTTTTTTTTTTTTTAAAAAATAAAGGAAAAAATTTTTCCCAAATTTAAAAGGGTTATGTGCAAATGTTAACTTAATACAAAAATTATTTTTTTTTAAAAAATTTTTTTTTTTTTTTTTTGGGTTCCAATGAGATGGATAATCACTGTAGCTATTTTTTTTAAAAAAAAAAATTTTTTTGTGTTTTTGGGGGTTTTTTTGTTTTTTTTTTTTTTTTTTTCCGGGGGGGGTTTTTTTTGGGAAAAGGGGGGGTTTTTTTTTTTTAAAATTTTTTTTTTTTTTTTTTTTTTCCCCCCCCCAAAAATTTTAAAAAAAAAAAAAAAAAAAATTTTTTTTTTTTTTTTTTTTTTTTTTTTTTTTTTTTTTTTTTTTTTTTATATATTTTTTTAAAAAACCCCCCCCCCCCAAATTTCCCCAAAAAAAAAATTTCCAAAAAAAACCCCACACAAAAAAAAAAAAATTTTTTACAAAAAAAAAAAAAAAGCCCCCCAAAAAAAAAATTTAAAAAAAAAAAAAATTTTTTTAAAAAAAAATTTTTTTAAAAAACCCCCCCCCTTTTTAAAAAAAAAATTTTTTAAAAAAAAATTTTAATTTAAAAAAATTCCCCTTTTTTTTTTTCCCCCCCCAAAACCCCCCAATTTTCCCCCAAAAAAAAAAAAGCCCCTTTTTTGGGGGGTTTAAAAAAAATTCCCAAATTTTTTAAAAAAAACCCTTTTAAATTTTTCCCCCCTTTTTTTAAAATTTTTTAAAAAAAATTTTTTTTGGGGGGGGGGTTTTAAAAA
>NC_056748.1:800581693-800750580 GCF_019279795.1 Protopterus annectens
TTGAAGGCAAAAACTGACGTCTTCGCCTCCAGCTTCCGCATCTCAGTGACAAATGGATTTAATGATGTCTAAAAGCAAGACCATCCAGAAGAAATCAGTCTCTATTCGCCATCTTACTCCTCCTCCACCGCTACAGACACAATTAATGAAAATGGCAGTGGGCCTCATCACTTTCATCAGAAGTAGCCAAACCACTCCTTCTAAAAGAAAAAGGGATACTTCCCCTGAAGTTTACACAGAGCTGGATTCTGAAATTTTAGACTACCTAGATTCAGATGAGGACCAACCACCTCTCATCTCCTTTGAGGATTCTGATGCAGAGGAATCACCCCCCCCCCCCCGAGGATCTTTCATTTTGGGAACCCCTGCACAGTCTGAGAGCATTTCCACTGGGATGCCCAAGATTATCAGTCTATGAAAAGGCTAATAGAGTTTCTAGATCTTCCTCAGCACAGACATCTCTCCTATTCTGGATGTGGTGGATGATGTTTTCTGTTAATCTAGCGTCACCCCTGATGCCCTACCCCTGCTCCTAGAAAACCAGACAGGTACTACAGGGTGCCTGATTCACATAAGTACTTGTTTAAAAATCCTGCAGCTGACACAAAGGTCATCGCACAGGGGCCCAAAAGGGCCAAGGCTAGCTCATCTAAAAACTCTCTTACCCCATCTGTCCAAAGCTCTTGAGTCCTTATCAGAGGGAATAAAGTGTACAGCTCCACAGCCTTAGCTATTAGAGCTCTTAACTGCCAGTTCCATATGCTAAAATATCAACAGCATTCCTTGGAACTTATGAAACAAAAATTTTCATCTTTACCTGACACTAATATTTCCAAAGAGTTAGTAGATGTTCTACACTCTACTTCTCAAGTAGCTAAACACTCCCTGCACTGCGGATTCCTAGAAGCCTCAAGTAGGGCCCTTGGGGCAGGTTCAGTCATTAGGAAGCACGCATTGCTAAAAGAACAGCCACTGCCTGATCATGTAAAATCAAAATACTTGATTCCCCCTCATTTGGATCAAAAGCAGAGATCATTATAAAGATGGCTGCTAAAGCTAAATCTATGCGAACTGTAAAAGACTTCCTCCAAGTTCAACCTCCCAGATTCAGCAGAAACTTTCTCTCTAAGCGCTGGTCTTTCCCAGCCCCCAATATACAGGTTCAAGGGAGGCCTCGCCGGGATGGACCAGTTAGACCAGAACACCAAGGCCAGCGAAGAACTAAGCAGTGGCCCTCCACCACTCCCACAACAGGGAGTTCTAAGTCCACTCACTACACTAAGAACGTGTAATGACTCCCACCTCTCCCATCAGAGGTTAGACGTTGGTGGTAAAGGGTGGAAGGCTATCCCTTTACAAACAAAATTGGCTGTAACAAAGGACTAATGGGTATTAAAAAAATCATTTTTCAGGGCTACAAATTTACCTTCCAACAAGTCCCAACCTTAACAGGGTACCCAAATCTACCTCCAAATCAGTGGGCAGAAGCTTTAAAACAAGTGCACACACTTGATGCTTAAGGGACAGTGGAGCCTGTGCCACAGGAGCAGGCAGGAAAAGGTTTTTACTCCATAATGTTCCTAGTGCCAAGAAAAAAAGGCACTTGGCGACCCATTTTCAACTTGTCCACTCTAAACACCTTCCTATCTGTCCCAAAATTCAAAATGCTAATTCTTCAAAAACTTTTACCAATGCTGGGCAAAAATGCATGGCTAGCCACCCTAGACCTAAAGGATGCCTATCTTCATATACCCATAAGGGAGTCTTGCAGAAAATACCTACGCTTCAAAGCAGGTTCACAACAATTCTGCGCTACCCTTTGGCTTATCTACGGCTCCCAGGGTCTTCACAAAATGCCTGGCCCCAGTAGTTGCCTTCAGCAAACAGCAAAACATCTAGATTTACCCTTACCTGGACGACTGCCTAATCCAGGCAGACAACAAAGAGAAGTTACTGCAGGACCTACTTTTTGTACAAACAACCCTAACCTCTCTAGGGTTTACTATCAACAGGAAAAAATCAAACTTAAACCCCTCCAGGTAGATCACCTTCTTGGGTGCACACCAGGACTCCGCCTCCCAAACAGCATTCCTCTCACCAGCAAAACAATGTTTTCTGCCAAATTACTTCTCCCAGTTAGCTCTCAGAAAAAAACTCACAGCAAGGAAAATTCTGCAAGCACTTGGTTACATGGCATCCTACATTCTGATGGTTCCCCTGGTCAGGCTGCACATGAGAAAAGTCCATTGGTGCCTAAAGAACCTTTGGTGCCAACACTCTCAACCTATGGAGACTACTCTCCCCCTTATTCCATGCATAAGGAACAGATTTCTTTGGTGGGCAGAGGACTGTACTCAGACGAAAAGCCTTCCCTTCACATACCTACCACAGACTATCACCACAGATGCCTCAGACCTAGCTTGGGGTGCTCATTTAGACACCCGGTGCACCCAAGGCTCTTGGGGCCTCAGGCACCTTCACTGGCACATCAACTTAAAGGAAATTATGGCAGCTCACAAGGCTATCACATCCTTCCAAGACCACCTAAAACCAGGGGTCCTCCTCGTAAAAATAGACAATACCACAGTCATGTGGTACATCAACAAGCAGGGGGTGACTCACTCCTACCCTCTCTGCAGACTAGCCATGAGCCTCTGGCAGGCAGCCTCCTTCATGGGCCTACAGCTGATAGCCCAGTACATTCCAGGAGTAAAAACACCCTAGCAGACCATCTAAGCAGAAACTACTTAGATCCCCATGAGTGGAAACTCCAAAAGGGGATTGTCCTCCAAATCACCCTGGCCTGGGGGACACCAGAGGTGGACCTCTTCGCCTCACAACACAGTAATCAGCTGCACAAATTCTGCACCAGGGAGTTCCACCCCTAGCTTGGAAAGTGGATGTTCTCTCATTCACATGAACCAATCTCTTCATTTGTGTTCCCCTTTGATTAAGCAGTTCCTCAAAGGTGTATCTAACATTAGGCCCCCTAGAAGGTCCTCCACTCCAGCCTGGGACCTTAAGTATGTCTTAGAAAAATGTACATTGCCTCCCTTCGAACCAGCTGCATCAGCAGACTTAAAAGACCTTTCCTGGAAGACTGCCTTGCTCTTAGGTATTACTTCAGCTAGGACGGTGTCAGAGCTTCAAGCCTCGTGGCCACTGAACCCTTCATTATCTTCCATGCATACAGGATGTCTTGCAGGACTTATTCCTCATTCTTGCCAAAGGTAGTATCAGATGTGACCCTAAACCATACTGTACATCTCCCCACCTTTTTTCTGAACCCTCAGAATGAAGGGGAGAGAATTCCGCACACACTGGATGTGCACAGACAGCTAAGATACTACCTGGACAGAACAAAGTCCATTAGGAAGACGGATCAGCTGTTGGTTGGTTTCGCCCCAGGGAAAGAGGGGAAGCATATCTCCAAACAGACCATTTCAAAATGGATATCTCACTGCATACAGTTCTGCTACACTTTTCATGGAAAAGCTACTCCTAAATCTATCGGCTCCCATTCCACTAGGGCAGCCTCCATTTCCACTGGCTTCCTTAGAGGAGTACTCACCAGGGGCATCCTGGAAGCTGCCACTTGGAACTCGGTCCACACCTTCACCAAACACTGCCACCTGCCACTGTTCTCCAGGGCTCAAGCAGGCTTTGCTTCTACAGTCCTGCAAGGCATGCTAGCTCAATCCTAGGAATTTTTCTTCTATCCTCCCCTTCCTCAGCTTTGGGAATCCTCCCACAAGTAATGACTGCAACAGTGAAATGCGAAGAACATAGTACGGTTGTGTACACTTACCATAAATGTAGATGTTCGAGTGTATTCACTGTTGCAGTCCTGTCCCCCCCACCTTCCCCCTTAATCTTATCCTTTTTGGAGAGTAACTATCATTCTCGTGGCCTTGTGTCACCAGGGGATCTTTAAAAGATTTCCTTCAAGGGGCTTCTATAGGTTAGGGCAAGAAAAACTGATGTAATCGTACCGGCGGCTCTCCTTTATACCACTGACGACCTAACATCAGTCCACAGGCGACAGTGGCCAGTGCAGGGGAAAAGCTTGACTCTGGTGTTCGGGCTGATCGTAGGCCACCCATCAGGGATAACCCACAAGTGATGACTGCAACAGTGAATACACTCGAACGTCTGCATTTATGCAAGTGTACACAACTGTATTTTTCACCTTCTCTATAAAGCCTTTTGTTTTTCTGGCATTGTCAAAAATTATATTGTCGATGTCTTCTTAGTATATGCCCAGCACAGAGGTGTAGGGTGCCAGCAGGGTATAGTTATGACTACATCAGCATTTTCCTCCCCTTCAATGATTCCACCTTTCCATTTAACCTCTGCAATAGTAGACCATCAGGCCTTTTTTGCCACCAAGTGGTTTACAGACCAGTGGATGCACAGCATAGTCTACATAGGGTACAAACTGAGGTTTATGGTAATGCCACTGAACGGAATCCCATTAGTAGCAAAAAAAAATCAGGAGTTCCTAGTGAAACCGATTTTGGGAGTAATGTGAGCTCAAGGTACCATGTAAGGACTTGGCTCCAGGATAGCAAGGAAGAAGGTTCTACTCAAGGCTTTTCTGGTACCATGGGAGGGTAGCCCTAGGGAGGCCTGTTCTAGATGTTTCAAGGCTAAATAAATTAAATAAATGTATGAAATTCACAAAATACAAGTTACTGATTGTGCTGGCATTGCTTCCAATTCTGAGCCTTCAAGCACTCTTGGTCAGACTTGACCTTCAAGATCCATATCTTCATGTATCATTCTACAAAACGATGCAGTGAAATACCTGAGATTTGTGAGGGGGTGTCTGCATTACTAGTTTATTTCTGTCCTTTGGTTCAATTACTGTGCCCAGTGTGTCCACCAGTTGCCTAGCCCCACTGGTAGTACACCACAGGATGAAGAGTATCAATGTCTATCACTACCTGGGCAATTTTCTAATCAAGGCCTAACATCCAGAGATGTAGACGGCCCTAGACTGCATTCTGCAGTCCCTGAAGAGTTTGGGTTCCCTGTCTACCATCTTCTACCATCTAATGTCCATCGTGAATCCAATACAGAAGGTGGTGTTCCTAGAGGCTCTCCTAGGAAACCATTACCTGAAGTGCGCCTTTCCCACTAGAGGAGATTGAATCCCTGATTGTCTTTTTCAAAACATGGCAGTCTTCTGCAAATCAACTACTAGAAATACCTTCACGATTGTAGGCCACATGGCATCAACCATCCTGATGGTTCATCTACCCAAGTTACATATGTAACATTATAGTGGTTCTTTGAAGAACCGTTGGGGCCAGCAGATAGAAACCTTAAAGAAGGGCTTCCCAGTTTTACCCTTTTTTCCAAAAAGGAACTAGAGTGGTGGGTGGACCAGATTCAGAGAAGTAAGGGGTTGCCTTTCAAACAGCCTACTCACAACCAGACCTTAGCTGCAGTGCATGTGGTTAGGCATAGGATACCCTCAACCTTGGATTTCAAAGTGAAGGAACACGTAACTTTCAGAAAAGAAGTCCACACATAAACTTCTAAGAAACATTAGGAGTCTTGTATGCTGAGAGAGCCTACAAAACAGATTGGGTGATGGGACCTGGAGATGACTACAGACAAGTATGACTGTTGTGTGGAACATGAACAAAAAGGGGGGCCTCACTATTATCACCTATGCAAGTTAGCCGTGCAGTGTACAAGATGCTCCTTACATCCTTAGTCATACTTGCACAGGAGAACTCCATTGCAGACACACATGAATTTGCTGCATAGAGGAGCATTTCTAAATTTTATCAACCATTAAGGTGTCCCAGTGATGAACCACTTGTTTCCATTCTGCAACTAAAACAGTCTGCTACAGAGAGTATCTCATGGACGACTTTGGACAGTAGACACCTTCTGTCTTAATTGCATAGGTATGTCTTTATATGTTTTTTCCCCCATTCCCTTCCTCCATGAGATTATTTAGAAGATCAAAGAGGAGAAACCAGCAGTGATGTTAACTGGTCCTTTCTGTCCAGAGCAGCACTAGTTCTTCACTGTCTACAGGTGACATGGGAGAAACCTTCACTGTTGCAACAGCATGACAACCTTCTGATGCAGTGCAGTGGGCTTCATGCATCCGATCCTATCCACCATGAATCTTTCATCTTGGAAGATATGACCATACTTCCCTTTGGACAGTTTTACTTTCATCACATGCTAAAAATCATGAGAAAGCCAAGTAGTCAGAAGTCATGCCAAACAAAATGGAACACATTTGCTTTTTGGTGTCAATGGAAGAACTTCTACCTAAATGGGTGTAGATGGGTTTGTTTTCCTACCCTTATTTAGTACTTTTCAGAGCTTTGTTTTTTAATGGCTTAAGGATTCCTCATTGAAGATGCACCTCTCATCCATTTGTTCTCTGTGGCATCAGAACTACCTGCCATACAGTTTCTAAAGGTAATCTTGCACATTGGCTCCTACAGGTGGACCCTGGATTCTGACCTAGAGTCTTGTATGTACCCTGGAAAAGCTGACCTTACCACTATTTGAACCAGCAGTAATGGCAACATTAAAGTATTTGCCTTTGAAAACAGCATTTCAGTGGCAGTCAATTCAGCCAGGAGTTTCAGAGCTCCAGGTCTTAACATGCAGAGGACGTTTACTGATATTTCACAAGGACAGAGTGGCTGTGCTCACCAGGCCTTCCTCCATGGCCAAAGGTTATTTCTGAAGTGACCCTAAAAAAGTTGTTTAGCTACCAGTCTTTTCCCTGCACCTTACAACAAAGTGAGAGAGTTGGTTATTAACTGACAACCAGTATGTTATCTGAACAGAAGAAAGAAAACAGCAACAAGTGTAGTTGTAGCATTTATTGCAAACAAAAAATTATTTCATGTGTTTAAACAGTCAATTTCTGGATGTACTACATTATGGACTGTCACAATGCCTATGACAGGCCTGTCCAGAGGAAGGTTAAACCACATTTTACCAGCACTGCAGATAATATTACATCTTACTGGTTAAGGGTTTATTGCCCAGGACATTTTAGGGGCAACCACATAGTCTTTGTTCCATGTCTTTTCTAAAGACTACATATTAAATCTTATCTCAAGGGCTACAGCAAGCTTTGTATCAGTCATAATGAGAGGCGTGTTTTACATAGTATTCAAACCCTCCTTCTTGATGTACAGGATTAGCTTGGATAATTTTTCCATGATATTATGACTATTGTGGTCCACAAGAAAAGCATAGTGGTGTTGTGTACAGTAGATGTTTGATTGTTGTCGCTGCTGCAGTTTGGTTGTCCTGCCACCAGTCTGTCTTTTTTCCTAGGATTCGAGGCTGGGGTGTGTACACGTCTTTCTCCCCTCCATTGTTTCTTCTGTCCTTATGTTTTCTCATTGGTCCCTCAGGAGGGGTATAGTTCTTAGATATCTGCTATGGAACTTGCCGTGCAGCAGCATCTCCCCATGCTGGTATTGATCTAAGGGAGGAGACAACAAAGGACCAAAGGTGGCATTGATGGACGCCACCATTATGCCAAGTGCATGAAAGTATCTTTGGTAAAGGCAGTGCCAGAATGCAGTGGGGAAATGGTGCTCATCTCTGAAAGTCTGGTCAAACTTCAGACCATGACCAATGAAAGACTTCCTTGAAGTAATGACTGCAACAGTCAGCCCATACTCTTGCATCTGCAATTAAGGCAAATTGGTTACACAACTATACCTCATTTTGTTTTTTGTTTTTTTTTTTTTTATATTTTTATTCCAGTTATCCTGACTGAATAGCTTAAGTGTTATTTATCTTGTGGTTTACCCATCTTTTCTGCAGTTGTGTAGACTCTTACATTTATAGCCATTTAAAAGAGAAAGACAGTTGTTTATGTGAAGCCACTTAGATGTTAACATGCCAGAGATTAAACAACTACTAGATAGTCACCTGGACTGCTAGAAGTATTGCCACACGTCTGTCATTTTTTAAGTTAATAATATACAAAGGAGCCTGGGTTTTGTATGTTTTTTGCACATCCATTGAGCAGTTATGCTACCGTGTTTATAATTGTGACAACATAAGTAAAATTTTGACAACAACATAAGTATTTTGCTAATTTCTGTTTTGTGACCTTGCATGTGACTTTTAAAGTAAGTGCAGATCAGAGTTGTTGTTTGTCTTTTCAGCTTTTCCCAGTTAGGGGTCATCACAGAGGAACTCCGGTCCGCTAATGATTGGCAGTAGACTTTTATGGTGCTGAGTTGCCAGCCTGACGCCCAACCTTCAGTGAAGGCACGCCCATTCACTCATGTCTTTCGGAGGCCACTCGACCGCGGGAAGGACATGCAGACTCCACACAGAAGGCACTCCAGCCGAGAATCGAACAGGAGAACCTCTTGCTGTGAAGCAGCAACGCTACCACTGTACCACCGCGGCTTCTAAGTCCAGATCAGAGTAATTAACTTAAAAAGAAACACACTGACTCTGCATTTTGTAGACCTTTCAAAGACCAATGACTCGCAGCACTGTCATTGTAACTAAATGGATTACAAAAATAAAACATCATTTGGGATGCCTAAGCTGTAACATATTATATGAACCAAAACTCCATTCTAGGACGAGAGCAAAGAGACATTAAAACAAAAGCAAGTCAGCGTAGCAGTCTTAGTGACTACTATTATGAGGACTAAGAAATTAGTTTAATAAGAAACACTTGGAACTGTCATGATGCATTGATGGTACATAGAATGTCATCATGTGAAGTAAATTCATGTATTTTTAAGCTTGAGGATGCAGTATTCCTTAATGACTGCTTGTTATACTACAGGTCAGTGCAGCTTTTGTTTGTCAGTTACGAGAGTTTGGATTTTAGAGGAACAGTGTTTTAAGAGTTTTTAGCTGTATTTCTGGTTCTGCTGTACAATTCAACTGCTTTCCCCAATTTCCTTTTCCATTTTGTGTTTATCTTCCAATGTGTTTGACTGCATTTGGAAGTTAAAGCACACATAATATGAAAGATCAGCCAACATACTTTTTACAAATCTTACAAAGGAAGAAGTTCTACATTTCTGTTAGTGCCTACAAGGCTTTCCCATTAGTCAGGGAGACCTAGGGGTTTCAGGCTGCATGTGTTTATGGGTGCTCCCATGTGAGATGAAGCTAGACCTAGAGGTTTCTAAAGTTGAAGAGCCTGAATCTCATCCCCTAAAGTCAAATTCCTTGTTTTCATTGAGTTTAGTATGTTTTTTTCTATCTGCAGAAAATTGATGATTTTGTGCACACTGGTATCTGCATATGATTAACATTTTTCAACACCTTTTGAAAACTGCTTTCTCTGCCTTTTAGATTATGCATGTGCCACTGATTTCATTGAGACTGTAACCAAACACTAGTGGGTTTCCAAGCATTATTCATGCTTGTGAATTATAACCAACTTCGCAGTCCTTGAAATCACCTTGTTCCGCAGGCACCCTCAGGTCAAAGGATGTATATTTTTTTCTACACCAAAACTCAAAAGCATTTCATCTCGCATATAATTTAGCTGCATTTTCCCATGCTTCATCGTTTGTTCTTGGAACTTTTTTCTCTTCATTAGGTGATTCTTGATAAAGTACCTTTATAAAATTAAACTAGATTTGTCTATTAAATCAGAACATAAAATATGCTGTTATAATTAAAATTTAAGATGTGAAGTTGTTCAATCTCGCCGTTCATTCTTCAGTTGTGGGTTCGGAGCCGATACTCTGCTCCGACACGGCCGACTAGCAAGCTCAAAGTTCTCCAGTAGCTCCAGACCCAACCCCTTCTCCCACAATGCACTGCTGGAATTACCCCAGATCTAGTTTGCCGCTGCACAGATCTCTTGGTTTCCAGCATTGCTCGAGACTATAATTGGGAGTGTTCAACTTTCAGCAAGTTTTATATTTCAATTTTATATCTTTTACTAGATGTAATATAATATAATACTATCTAGTTAACAGTTGTTTTCTGTGTTCTCCCCTTTCCCAAGTAAAATCATTGATTGCCTTCGGCCCTTTGACCTTGGGCCCTTTCTTACAGTTGTTAGAGTTCCCCTTTTGGGATTTTTGATATTGGATTGCCTTAATCCTATTTATCTTTATATAGTTAAATAGTTGGTTACTAGTTGCCTTTTTGGGCTGTGTGTTTTGTGTGAGTTAGGTAGATTTCCTCTTTAACTTTAAATATCTCACAGTTAAATAGTGTGTTTCCTTTACATTGGATTTTGTAAAATGTCTGAAGAGAAGGAAAAACATCCAAAGTCTGGTTTTAAAAAATGCTCAGACTGTGGATAGAAGATGTCTGTCACGGATGCCCATGTGCAGTGTGTTTACTGTTTGGGTGAGGTGCACCTGCAAGACTTATGCAGTATCTGTCACTCCTTTTCCACTAGAGTATTTGCAGAAAGGAAGAGGATGTTAATTGATAGGGGTATTACCAAACACGCTTTTTCAGAGGCATTGTCTGACCATGATGGGGCCAGCAAATCGTCCAAATCTTCCTCTGAATCCAGGACTAAGAAAGAAAAAAAATCAGAAAGTGTTGTGACTTTGGCTCCACTGACTTTGGAGCTGACAGTTTGTTCTTTTTGGAACCGGGGCACTGCTTTGGAACCAGTTGCCGAATAACCTCCATCTATACTGCTCCAGTCGGCTCCATCTGTTCACTCTTCCAGGTCTTCTGTCAGCCTGTCCGATCTGGATATGGACCGGCTGTTTCAGAAACTCTTAAAGGCACCAGGCCTAGCTAAATTGCTGTCGGCTCAGACCCAACCGTCTTAGCCGAAGACCCTTGCTCCTGAATTGTCTGCTTCTCCTCTGAGCCATACCGGACCTTTGGAGCCGGAGGAGGCCGACCTGATGATTGTGGATCCCTTGGAGCCGACACATGCTCCAGTGTCGTCGGCTCCATCTGCTCAGATGTTCTCGGCGCCGACTGGGGGACTCTAGGAGCCGACACTCTCCGGTCGGGTCCAGGGAGGATAGTCGCACCGACTTGTCGGTGCCGACTCTGCCTCTCGGGTGAGCTCGGCCCGGAGCCCACAGCATTGGTGCGGGAGGGAATCGCGGCTCCTTCGGATCTGTCGACTCCTTCTCATCGGAGCCGTGGTGCATTCGAAGCCATGAGTTGAGTGTTATCTCCTAAGACTTCCTTATCTCAAGGTCTGGCCTCTTCTTCCCCTAAAGTGCCTGTGTCAGTTTGTTTCCTCCTGTCATCCCAAGCGTAGAGACCCAAGCCTCAGGTAGCCCCACAGGGCGCTCCCTGCTCTTCTGAGACCTCACCAAAAGTTCCCCCTGAATATGTCCCCAGGAAGAGATTATGCAAGAGGAGGCATTTGGACTCCCCACAGGAGTCTCTCACATCAGACACTGACTTGGATGAATCAGAAGGATCCCCTAGATCCCCCTCTGAGGACATCTTAGGCAGAGGGGTGATTGGCAGTCCAAGAGCCCTACTGAGGATGGGTTGGTTCTCCTGAAGGCGTTCGGGTCTCAACCTTCCACCTCTTGGGTATCTCCGCCCTATGATGAGCTTATGGATCTGGTCTCTCGTAGGGTGTGGGTGTCACCAGAATCTATGGAACCTGTTCCTAGGAGGCCTAATAAGTTTATTTTTGCCCCTGTGGATAAATCCTTTTTGACCATGGGAGTCCCTGTTGATGCCATGGTGGTTGTGGCAGCCACCAAAAAGGAAATGTCTGAGACTTCCTCATCTATCCATCCTCCTAACAGAGAATCTAGGATCATGGATAGATATGGGAAATGCATGTTTAGTTCAGCGACTTTCTCACTCATATCACTGAACTACTTGACCCATTTTACCAGACTGCAGAGAGATCTCCTTAAGGAGTTGGGAGATACTCTTCAGGGTGCTGTAGCTACGGATGTATCCGACAAAGTTGCCACACAGCTCGCTACCCTTAATTCGATAGTCAACTCGTCCATGTGTCTCATATCTTAAGCAGCTAATGGTTCGAGTAGAGCTGCAAGTGCAGGAATTGCTCTTCGCAGGCATGCCTGGATGCGACTCTGTTCCTCCACTGAACCCTTCAAGTCTTCCTTTAGGAATACCCCGTTTGATGGCTCATCCTTGTTTGGACCATAGGTGAAGGAGACTTTGACCAGGTGTGAGCAAGAGGAAAAGACTCTTGTCTGCCGTCGGAGTCCGTTTTTCCACTCCCATTCGGCCCTTTCCTGAAGGTCAGAGGGGAGGAAAGATGTGGTTCCAGAAAGCCCAAGGATCCTTTCAAGACACACGTGGAGAGCCCCCCCTTCAGAAGCAGAGGAGGGGGTTACAATGGAAGATGCCGCCCTCGCGGCAGAGTGGGTCCGCAACACCAGGGTGAGAGAGATCACTTTTCTGGTCAGTCCTACCAGCTCTCCTGAAGGGAGGCCCGGCTGTCCTACTCTGGAGACAGTCGGGGGTTGCTTGTCATTGTACCCAGAAGCCTGAATAGATATAACAAATGACATTTGTGTACAAAGTGTCATTTCCAGAGGGTATTTCATACCGTTCTCCACCCAGCCCCTTCCTTCAAAAAAATCCCGGACGTTCCATCCAGTCACAGGAGACCAGCAACAATAGAGGTACGCTGATTGCTAGAAAAAAGAGTTATCCAGCCGGTCCCGACAGACCAAACAGGATTTGGAACTTACTCAAGATTCTTTTTGGTTCCAAAGAAAACTGGGGACTGGAGACCCATTTTGGATCTCAGCAGACACAACCAATTTGTGGGAAAAGAGAAGTTCCGAATGGTCACGCTACAGTCCATACTTTCGTTTTAGGGAAGGACAATTGGATGTGCTTGATCGATCTCAAGAATGCGTACTACCATATAAAGATGGCCAGACCATCCAGGGATCACCTGAGTTTCCGGATGGGAGCCAATCATTATCAATTCCGAGCTCTGCCCTTTGGTCTCACTTCAGCCCCCAGAGTGTTCACCAAGTAAATGGCAGTAGTCATGGCTCACCTGAGGCGTCTAGGGTTCCAGGTGTTTCTGTATTTGGACGATTGGCTCCTTACCTCCACCACCAGGCATAAATTTCTATAAGCGAGAGAGGCTACTCTGACATCGGCTAGGCATTACAGTCAACTTTGAAAAGTCTGCCTTGTTGCCATTGCAGCATATCGTTTTTATAGGGACAGCATTAGACACAACCACCACTCTTCGTCTTCCACCAGAAAGGATTTGTATTCTTCGCCAACACATCATGTCCTTGATATCAAAGAACAGAACACCAGCTGTAGAGGTATTGAAAGTACTAGGATTGATGGCAGCAGCAATCTTGGCAATCCCGTTAGCAGGGATGCATATGAGAATCCTTCAATGGCTTCTATTCATGCAATGGTCTTACCAAGAACTTCCAATGAGTCACTCAATCCTGATAATGACTTCCTGCAAGAACAATCTTCAGTGGTGGTTGACGTCTCTTCATGTCACAATAGGACGTCCATTCATGCTACCCCCTCCAGTTGCCACTGTGACCACGGACGCTTCCCTGATAGGATTGGGGGGGTGCTTTTTCAGGGAAAGACTGCCCAAGGCGCATGGACAGATCAAGAATCACATCTGCATATCAATGTCTTGGAGATGAGAGCAGTACTTCTAGCGTTGCAATACTTTCAAGACCGCCTTCCTCTAGGGACAATTGCAATACAGACAGACAACATGTCAGTGGTTTGGTACCTGAACAAGCAAGGCGGGACCAAGTCTTATCCCCTTTGCCGAGAAGCTCTCTGAGTATGGCAGTGGGCAGTGTCATCCCAGCACTTTCTGTTAGCAACGCACATCCTGGGCAAATCCAACGTCATAGCAGACAGACTAAGCAGGGCAATTTTATTGCCCCACGAATGGTCCCTCAAACAAGAGATTGTTGACAGGATTTTTCCACATATGGGGCCAGCCTTCCTGCGACCTGTTCGCCAATCATATCAACAACAAATGCAGAAGCTTTTTTGCCCTGGTTCCCATGCCAGGTCACTCTCCGAAGGATGCTCTTGTCCACGATTGGTCCCCGGGTCTCCTCTATGCATTTTCCCCAGTTCCTCTGATACCCAGATTATTACAGAAAGCAAAGTCGCTGGGATGGGCGATCATCCTTATAGCCCCTCATTGGCCTCGGCAAATTTGTTTTCCGTTTCTTTACCATCACATTCTGGAAGACCCATGGATCCTGGACCCAGTTCCGGACTTACTGACACATTCGTCAGGGGATCTTCATCCATCATTGCAGGCACTGAAGCTAACTGCTTGGCTGCTGCAATTCCCCGCATAGCCAGGCTTTATAATCTTTCCCATGACACTAGTCAGATTTTGTTGGCTTCCCATAAACCTTCCACTAGAAAATTATATCGTAGAAAGTGGAAGAGATTTTTCATTTGGGCTTCTTCCCATCACTTTTACCCTTACCAGGCGCCATTGTCTTCTATTTTACAATTCTTGACAGAAATTTTCCAACAAAGGAGCAGCGGCTGCTACGGTGCGAGTAAAGTTAGCTGCTATATCTAATTACCATCTAGGGATTGATGGATTGAATATTATGGCTCACCAATTGTCTAAGGCTTTTCTGAAAGGTTCTTTTCACATGAGGCCTTCAGTGAAGACACCTTACTCTCCCTGGAATTTGAATTTTATGTTATCTCGCATCATTCTTCCTCCTTTTGAGCCTGCATCATCTTGTGAACTAAAATTTATTTCGTGGAAAACTATCTTCCTAGTAGCCATCACTTCAGCCTGCAGAGTGTCAGAGCTCCAAGCCCTATCCATCAAGCCCCCTTATATGGTCTTCCATGCTGATAGAGTATCTCTCAGGACAAATCCATCCTTTTTGCCTAAAGCATGTTCTGAGATTAATATCAATCAAGTCATTGAGTTTCCCATTTTCTTCCCTAATCACACCAACAAATTGTAATATATGTTGCACAAACTCGACGTTCACAGACAACAGATTTTATTTAGACAGAACAAAAGACATTAGGAAATCAGATCAGCTTTTTGTGTCTTTTTCTGAGGCCAGGAAAGGTAAACCAGTTGCCAAAACAACCCTGTCTAAGTGGCTGTCTGATTGTATCACTTACACGTATTCTTGTCATAACATGCCCTTGTCTAGTAAGGTGAAGGCTCATTCAACCAGAGCAGTTTCTACCTCTTCAGCCTTTCAAGCCAAATTACCTTTGGACATCATCTGTGCAGCAGCCACATGGTTTAAACCTCACACTTTTATAACTCATTGCAAAGTGGATAAGGCCTCCAGGGACAGGGCTTCCTTTGGTTCTACGGTTCTGAAGAGTGTACTTCCATGAGCCAACCAAAATCAGGGTGCTAGGGACTCTACCCATCAGTGAAGAATGAACGGCGAAATTGAACAACTTCACATAAAGAAGTTATGACCTCACCATATAACGTTCCATGTGAGTTGTTCCATCTTGCCTTCATTCTCACCTCCCTCCCTCCTTCCCCCTCCTGGCTGGCAGTTGACCTGGAGGCTGTGTTCATCCTGATTTTTCAATGTGTTTTCATTCCTAGGGAGAATAATTATTGTACTTCTATATGGTACACAGCAAACAAGATCTGAGGTAATTCCAGCAGTGCATTGTGGGATAAGGGGTTGGGTCTCGAGCTACTGGAGAACTTTGAGCTTGCTAGTCGGCCGTGTCGGAGCCGAGGATTGGCTCCGAACCCATCAGTGAAGAATGAAGGCGAGATGGAACAACTCACATGGAACGTTATGGTGAGTGCATAACTTCTTTTGTTCACTGCTTCTGACTTAAATAGAAACAAATATATAACGGGGCTTTAATATAGTGAATTTAAACATGCTGCTTTAAGCATCTTAAGTGGAATTTTAGACATGTCATTTTACTTTTGTTATTCTACAACAATCTGATATTACATGGCATTGAATCAGCAAACAAGATGTCCTTTGCATTATCTTAACGAACATGAAATAAATCTGCATATCATCTCGAAGAAGTTACTGTAGCAGTAAAACTATCTTCCTAGGAGGCAGGTGCATTTAATACATTCTTTTGTGAAAATCTTTCATAGATGAATTTCTTTGTAGACCATTAGAGGCTGTAAAAATTGAAAAGGAATACCTGCATTTCAGTCTGTATATGGGTGTCACGTGACTAATCCAGGTTCCAAGGAATGCGGGTGTGAGAGCAAGTGGAATCTTATTGTGAGCGGTAAAGTTGTGAAATTTTGGTTGGGATTAAGACGATAAAGCAGAAGATAGCGTGCATGCTATTTTTATGATTTATTATTACAACAACCTCTTCTCAAAGGTTTGTTTTTATGGTAAAAAAATTGCTTAATCTCTGCTTTCACAGTTGGCTTTGGTTTGTTGATGCCTAATCCTTGCAAAGATATTAATTAAAAGCCTCAGCTTAACTGCATTCACAACCTCTTTTTGTTTTTTGTTTATGGAAACTCTTCCTTTTCTTGCTATCCTTTGTGGACTTCCTTTACCTCTTTTTTGAATGATGCTGATTTCATTGCGTTACATTGCTGATGGCATGTCCATCTTATCTATTGCAGTAGTGTAGTCAACTATCCACTTATACCTCTGTTTCAGTGCTTGCCACATCTCAGTCTCATAATTCAAAGTTTGCACAGTGTAGCCAACAAGTTTGCAAGATGGGATCTGAAACCATACTCTGATACACTCCTACTTAATCACTGGCTTTGTGTCTGTTTTTTTTTTTTTTTACTTCTATCTCATCCACATTCATCAGTACTAGATTCTTGTATATATGTTGATCAGTTCTTCTCAATTTTCATTTTATCCTTGACATATGGGTTTGTTTCCGAGCTTAGAAGTCGACTGGTCCATTACTACAGCTCGCGATAGCGCAAAACTTTCGAGCTTACCTCTTATCCACAACCACAATGCTCCTCTCCTAGTAACCCCACATCTCGTTTGCCACTCTTCATGAGCCATTGCTCTAGAGACAAGTGTTGCTTTACTAATATATTTACACTTTTTTGAGAAAGTTTCTACTTCTTTATTGCTGAGCTTATTAGTCTTTAACCTTCCCATAACTTTCAAACCATTTTGAAATTGTCCTCTCCTCTTTTCTTCCTCCTTCCTTACACCTCGGTGTATTCTGAACTATCATTGTTGATAGTTTTTCTTCCTTCTGCTTTCTCCTTCTGTAAAAAAAAAAAAAAAAAAAAAAAAAGGTCCGTTTCTTATTATAGTGAGTGCTACTATTTGTGAGGCCTTTCTACCTGTGTGGATGTGTGTGGCGGTTGGATTCAAAAGATACAAAAAATATGGTAGGTGTCGAATTAAACCAGTAAACCAAAATGCTGACACCAATGGTCCACAGGAAATCCAAGTTTATTGCCAGAACTAGGTCAAATTATGCACACACTTTTATGTAATGACTCCGTTCGGAAGATTTTTTATTTAAAACACATACATTCATGTATTTTTACGTATTTTCTTGTCATTTACTATTTTAACAGTGGGAAGTTTCATTTTGATCAAGCAGTTACAAATAACAGTGTTATTACAATTTTTATTAGATTTAAACTTTCATTATATATATGTATATTTTTTCATATTTTCAATAATCATTTTTCATTGGTTGGTTGCTAACTTGTCATATTATAAATTTGTGCTCTTAACAGAACTCCTTGTATTTCTGAAGAAGTTAGTGACGAAAACGTGATTTGGAAGCGTTAGTGTTTACTTTTGTGGGTTCGTGTGGTGCAGTTGTTCCTTTTTGTGACTTTCTGGCAATAAACTTGGATTTCCTGTGGACCGTTGGTGTCAGCATTTTGGTTTACTGGATTCAAAAGATGCCAGAAATGTGGGCACAAAATCCCGATGTCAGATGCTCATTTGCTGTGTGTGTCTGTTGCCTGGGCTCTGTTCACCTTCAAGAAGACTGCTTAATATGTCATAGTTTCAGTCACAGGGCACTAGTAGAATGACATAAACTTATTTTGAAGGGTATGCTTCTGTCAGCCTTCAGTGAGGCTTTATGTGGTTCTGAGAAAGCCAGTAGTAAGACATCTTCCTCTTCCAAAGCTTTGGAGAAACCAAAAAAGAGAAGTTTGTAGCTGCCTTCTCTTCTGTCAGCACCGTCCCCCCAAAAAATGCTAAGTTTTTGGTTCCTTTGGAACCTTGGAACCAACTGACTCCACTACTAAAACTTTAGTCCCAAAGGGAGCTATAGAACCAAATTTACCGGAACAAAGTCTTCGGCACTTAGCATTTTGGTGCAGGAGCATTTGGAATATTCAACACCAAAATTATCTGCGCAGACATTTCCTTCATTGCCGACTACTTTGGCACTGAGTAAGAAATTTTAGGAGCCATCCATTATGAGCCTTCCGAGAAATTCATATTCACCCTCTATTGACCCCTTTGCAGGAAGGTTGCCTTCGCCTTTTGTGGAAAGGCCATAATTGCTCTCCACCCTTTCTTATCCATTCAATCAACAGCATAACTGGGGATGATGTGGAGAGGCTGCTGGATAAGATACTCTGGGCGAGTGAAGTGTCAGGTATCTCTTCGATTCCAGCCCCTTTGGGTATGGGAGCCTAACTTTCCGTTACTCTCTTGTTTTTCCTTCTCTGGTTTCATCTGAAGCATTAGAGTTCTCGGTTCCAAGCCACTTTGTGCCAACTGCATCAATTCTAAAGATATCTCTGTCTTCGGAACTGGTTCTTGCTCTGAGGTCTTTGGTCTAATCGGATTCTTAGACCTCTCGGGGCCGAGTCTGTCCAATTGACTGGGGGGGGGGTGTGAGAGTCTACTCCTTTTTTTGAAGCTTTCTCTGCACCTTGGAGCATCTGCGTGAATTGGCTTGGCTCCGACTTCTGCCTCTGAAGCTGTCTCTTCAGACTGGGGAGTGACCACTGCTCTGAGGCAGTCTTTCTCTTTTCTGGGCTTTCTTCCCTCTTCAAGGGTGGGGCCAGCTTTCGAGGCAATGGAGAGAGCCCTGACTGCTGCAGTCAAACACTCTGCACCTTCCACTTTGGAGCAAGTGTCCTTTTCCTCCTCACGCCCAGATATTCAACCTACACTCCCACTTGGGTCAGCAGCTGATGAGACCGCAGGAGTCCCAGATAACAATTCTTTCCTTTTCTGATACCTTCCCAGATCACTCCACTTAGGAGATCCCTAAGAAGAGAAAGTGCAGGAGGAAGCACTTGGATTCCCCAGAAACTTTAATGAAGGGGAAGGATCTTAAGGTCACCCCCGATGATGTCTCCTTTGGAGATGTCCTTGAAATACTGAAACAGAGGGGTGACTGGAAGTTCCAGAATCCCTCTTCCGAGGAGTCATTGTACCTGTAGGTCTTTGGCACTCAACCATCTACCTCTTGGGTGACTCCACCTCCCGATGAGCTCATTTAGTTTATCTTTCAGTGAGTTTGGGGGCCCCTGGTACTGTTGAACCTGTCCCCAGGAGACCTGACAAAATTCTCTCCACCCCTGAAGACAAACTGTTCTGGGCCAAAGGGTTAGCTGTTGATGCCATGGTCATGGTGGCAGCCACAAAGAAGGAACTGACCAAAGAGAGTTCCTCTATCCATCCACCCAACAGAGAGTCTCTGGTGATGGATAGATTTGGGAAGCTGGTCTTTGCATCATCATTCTTTGTCTTCAGGTCTTTGAATTTCTTGGCACATTTTTACCAGACTTCAGAGGGAACTGGTCAAGGAGTTATTGGATGCCCTTGCAAGAACCATTTCTGAGGATGTCCAAGAAAAGGTGGCTTCCCTGTTAGCTACCCTGGAGTCTGTGCCAAATTCATCCATGAGGCTCATGCAGCCAAAGGGACCACCAGAGTGGCGGGTTCAGGCACTGCCATTAGGAGACACGCCTGGATGCACCCTTGTGACTCTGCAGAGCCATTTAATTCTTCATTTGTCAATGCACCCTTTGATGGATCATCCCTGTTTGACCCAAACATTAGAGACACCTTATTCAGGTGTGAGAAGGATGGAAGGACCCTTTCTGCTGTGGGCGTATGTCCCCCCCACACACACACACACACGCACGCAATCCTTTTTTAGGCATCAAAAAGGTAGTGGAAAAATGTGGTTCAAAAAGTCCCAAGGGCCTTTTTAGGACACACAAGGAGGTGGTTCCCCCAGGGGCAGAGGGGAGAACTTTAATGGAAGACGCCACCGGCATGGCAGAGGTGGCCCGCAAAACTAGGATTTCAGGAATTCATTCTCTGGTCAGTCCTACCACCGCCTCTGAATAGAGGCCTGATTTGTCTTCCTCTGGTGGCAGTTGGAGGATGCTTATCCCTGCACCAAAATGCCTGGCTACAAATAACATCAGTTTCTTGGGTGCAGAGGATTATATCCAGAGTCTTGCAATTCCCTTTTCCCTTTTTCCTCCCATATACAAGAAAATCCTCAATGTTCCACCCAGTCAGTGGGAACAAGCAGTTATAGAAATTCAAAAACTGATAGTCATCCAAGGAATCCCACTAGACCAGAGAGAGTCTGGAATTTACTCAAGATTCTTTTTAGTGCCAAAAAAAGACTGGTGACTGGAGACCAATTGTGGATCTAAGTGTACTGAACAAATCAGTTTGTGAAACCAAATTCTGGATGGTCACAGTACAGTCCATTCTTCCATTTTTGGAAAAAGACGATTGGATGTGCTCAATAGATCTTCAGGATGTGTATTACCATATAAAATGAACAAATGGTCCAGAAGCTTCCTGCGCTCTTTGAGCCAGTCACTTTCAGTTCAGAGTTCTGTCCTTTGGTCTCACCACAGCCCTCAGGATGTTCACGAAATGTATGGCAGTAGTAGCAGCTCACTTGAGACTGCAGGGATTCCGAGTGTTTTTGTATCTAGACAGTTGGCTTATTACCGCACCAACCAGGCATCAGTTGATAGAAGCAAGAGACCATGTACTTCACATTTGCTGTTATTTGGGAATAATTGTAAAGTATGAAAAATCAAAATTGACCCCAGCTCAGAATTTAGAGTTCATAGGAGCCCTTCTAAATACTCTTAACTTCCTTAGCTTCTCTTCCCCCTGTGAAGTTACAGAAAATCAGAGATCAGGTACAGAAAGTAATTAACAGCAGAAAAATTAACCGCTTGTCTAGTCCTTCAAGCACTGGGCTGCATGGCTGCAGCTGTAACTCTAGTTCCCTTGGCAAGATATCACATGAGAATACTACAATGGTTTCTAGCTTCTCAGAGGTCAGTGTTACTCTTATCGGACCTGATTTTGATCAACAATCTTTGCAGAGAAGATTTAGCTTGATGGATGCATTTTGTAGATGTTCTTCTAGGCCACCCCTTTGTCCCATCACAGCCCCAAGCTATATAGTGACCACTGATGCCTCCCAGATGGGCTGGGGGGGGCATTATCTGGGTAAGACTGTCCAAGGCACTTGGTCCCTCACAGAGGCCAACTTGCATATCAATGTAGTGTAGCAATGGGCAGTGCTTTTAGCTTTGGAAACCTTTCAGGCTGCTCTTCCTTTGGGAACAATTGTGATTCAAATGGGCAATATGTCAGTGGTTTGGTACATCAGCAAATGGGGGGAGCAAATCCTAGCTCCTTTATCAAGTAGCTCTGAATGTGGTAGTGGGCGATCTCTTCCAACCGCTTTCTGATAGCAACACATTCCGGGGAGTTCCACTGTGTTAGACAAACTAAGCAGGTGTATTCTCCTGCCTCATGAGTGGTCTGTCATTCCAAAGGTGTCTGAAAGGATTTTCCGTCAATGGGCCAGCCTTGCTACTACCTATTTACCTCTCTGCTAAACAACTACTTTGTCCTGATCCACCCTCCAGTGGAGTCAACGAGAGATGCTGTTCTCCACATTTGGCCCTCTGGGCTGCTGTATGCCTTTCCACCAGTTCCTGTAATCCCGAAATTCCTACAGAAAGTAACCAAGCTGAACAGCAAAGTAATCCTCATCGCATCTTACTGGCCTCTACAAATTTGGTTCCCCTTCTTTGGCGTTATCTGATTCAACAAGCCTTGGATTTTGGACCCAGCTCCAGACCTCCTATCCCATTCAGAGGGATTAATCCATCCGAACATTGTAAACCTCAAGCTAACAGCTTGGTTTCTCCAGATGTTCTTTGTGTTTGACTGTTGCAGTCATCACATTTGGGGTAATCTGCTGGTAGGTTGCCCTCAGTCAGCCTGAATTTCAAAGTCTTGGGTCCTGCGTCGGTTGCAGTCTCCTTGTCCATAACTTCAGGTCGTCAGGGGTATAAAACAAGCAGCCGACGCCATTTTCTTTAGTCTTTCTTGCCACGTGGTGCCCGAAGCAGAAGCATTTCGCAAGTTTCGGTCGGCCGACTCCTGAAATATTCGAGTTTGAGTTTCAGAACCGAAGTCTTCACTAAAGCTAAGTACCCCATTTTTCTTGCTCCATACTGATGTCATAAAAAGTTAATAATTGTATTACTTGTGGGAAGCAAATACCTCATAAAGATTTCCATTTATACTGTATTCCTTGCCTAGGCCCTGATCACAACGTGCCTGGCTGTCTGTTTTGTGCTAGATTTAACCAACGCACTATTAAGCGTCTGTATATTTTTGCCTCAAAATATTTTGGAAACAGATTTAACTACCCAGAAATGTCATCTGATAGCAATCCGACTACCAGAGTACACAAAAACGCAAAGAAAAGGACAGAGAGAGACAGACGAGGTCCAAACTGATGAAGCTTCTCCTAAGCCAGTCGCCGGTTCACCGGTACTCAATGAGGCGCTTTCGCAGCCCCTGATACCCGCTACTTTCAAGTCGCAGGCCCCTACCGAGACCCATGTGGAGTCCGGCACGCAGCGAGATACTCAAAGTATTGGACCCATGGATGTATCTCCCTCGGATGGGTCCGGAGCCGCTGAGCAGGCATAGGCTTCTGAGGGTGTATTCAGGCCTCAACATTTTTATATCACACTGACAACAGCTGCAAAACCAACGACAAAAGTAACTTTTAAAGCTAAAAAAACTATGCATGAGCCACGTGCACAGGCCGCTGTGCCTAAAAAACAGATGATCAAAATGGCTGAAGACCTGATTACCGTGATCAGGGGTTCCCAACCCCCTTCTGATAAGAGGCCTAGGCAAGACACTGATTATGAATCTTCAGATCAGGTTTATCTTTCTTCTGATTCCGCTTTTGATCAGGAATTATCTGTACCTCCCTATGAGGATTCTGATGCAGAGGAGTCTATCCCATCTGATCACCTCCTGAGGATTATTCATTTGGAGAAACCTTGCATACTTTGAGGGAGCATTTTCCCTGGGAGAGTCAAGATTGCTCAGAATCAAAAAAGAGGCTCAGGGATTTCCTTCTTCTCCCTTAGCACAGACTTTTAGCCATACCCCGTTTTAGACATTGTGGCCCCTGACTCTTTACCTCCGACTCCCAGCAAGCCTGACAGATATTACAGGGCCCCTGACTCACACAAATTTTTATTTAGAAACCCTGCTGCTGATCCTGAAACTATTTCACAGGGTCCAAAGGGAGTTAAGGCCTCAACAGCAAAAAATCCTACCCCCCTCTGATAGAGATTCAAGGGTACTGGATAGATGGGGAAAGAAGGTTTATACATCTGCAACCTTGGCAGTTAGGTCCTTAAACTGCCAGTTTCATATAAGTATCAACAACATGTTCTGGGATTGCTGAAACAGAAAATGATGTTGATTTCTGAATGTGCAGAAAATAAAGAATTGCAGGAATTATTGCATGCAGCTGAACAAGTTGGAAAGCATACTTTGCAGTGTGGTTTTGATTCCTTAGAGGCCTCCTGCAGGGCCGCAGTTACTGGATCTGTGATTAGGAGGCATGCCTGGTTAAAAGAGCAAAATTTGCCTAATCATGTTAAAGCTAAACTGCTGGATGCACCTTTACAGCATGATACTCTGTTTGGTATTAAGGCAGAAGAGGTTTTAAAGTAAATGGAAGACAAAGCTAAGTCTATGCAAACTGTAAAAGACTTCTTACAAGTGCAGCCACCAAGATTCAGTAGACACTGGCCTACAAGAATTGTTCCTTTCCTGTGTCTGACAGAGCTCAAAGGGGCAAATCCAGACGCCCTAAGGGTTCCATTTATCAGGCACAAGATTCTTACAGATCAAAGCAATGGGGTGCTTCTACCTCCAAATCTGGAGGAGATAAAGCGCAACCCTACAGAAAACAGTCACAATGACTTTCCTCTGCCTTCAGCAAGCACTTATCTTTTGACAGCACCCTTAGGGGGAAAATTAGCACTTTTTGCTCAAAATTGGCAGTTAATAACCCAGGACAAGTGGGTGCTAAGCATAGTGTCACAGGGATACAGATTCCATTTTCATACTCTGCCAATGGCAAACGGTTGGCCGGATCTGCCAAAAAATCAATGGGCAGAGGCACAGAAACAGGTTACGCCCCTCATGGATATGGGGACCATTCAGCCAGTACTAGAACAGGAGAAAGGACAAGGTGTTTACTCAAGACTGTTCTTGGTACCCAGAAAGGACAAAGCCTGGCGGCCAGTACTGGATTTATCAATTTTGAACACATACCTGGACATTCCAAAATTCAAAATGCTGACTTTGCAGCAGCTTCTGCCCATGCTGGGCAAGAATGCTTGGCTGGTGACATTAGACCTAAAAGAGGCATACCTGCATGTCCCAATAAGGGAATTGTGCAGAAGATACCTCCGTTTCAAGGCTGGCTTAATGCATTACCAATTCTTTGCACTGCCCTTTGGCTTATCTACTGCGCCCAGGGTCTTTACAAAGTGCCTGGCACCAGTAATTCCTTTTTGCAGACAAAGAAGTATACAAATATATTCTTACTTGGACGACTGCCTCATTCAAGCAGAGAACAAGGACATTCTTCTTCAACACCTGGCATTTGTGAAAAGGCTTCTAACATGCCTAGGGTACACAATAAACGAAAATAAATCACAACTGGTACCCGCTCAAAAGATAACATTCCTGGGTGCAAGCTTGAATACAACTGCCCAGATGGCTTACCTCACGCCAGACAAACAAAGGCAACTGACTACTTACTTCAAACTGATGGCAACAAAAACCCAGTTATCTGCAAGACAAACTCTGCAGGCTTTGAGCTTCATGGCATCCTGCATCCTACTGATTCCATATGCAAGACTGCATATGAGGAAACTTCAGTGGTACCTAAAAAGTTTACGGAGTCAGCATTGTCACAGTCTGGAAACAATGATTCCTCTCATTCCCTGCCTACAACAGGAGTTTCTATGGTGGGCAAAGTCATGTCACCAAAACATGGGAGGGGCCTTCACTCTACCCCCTATCAGCCAGACCTTAACAACAGACTCATCAGATTATGCATGGGGGGCCCACCTGGCAGGAAGATGCATTCAGGGCATATGGACCCCAAAACACCAATCATTTCTTATCCTTTACTAAAGCAGTATCTTAGAGGAGCCAAAAATTTAAGGCCTCCCAGATGATCACCAATACCTGCATGGGACCTCAATTATGTGTTGGAAAAGCTCACCCTGCCTCCATTTGAACCAGCTGCTACTGTGGATATAAAGTTTTTATCATGGAAAACAGCACTGCTCCTAGCAATTACTTCAGGAAGCCTTTCAGGCTGCTCTTCCTTTGGGAACAATTGTGATTCAAATGGGCAATATGTCAGTGGTTTGGTACATCAGCAAATGGGGGGGAGCAAATCCTAGCTCCTTTATCAAGAAGCTCTGAATGTGGTAGTGGGCAATCTCTTCCAGCCACTTTCTGATAGCAACACATTCCGGGGAGTTCCACTGCGTTAGACAAACTAAGCAGGTGTATTCTCCTGCCTCACGAGTGGTCTGTCATTCCAAAGGTGTCTGAAAGGATTTTCCGTCAATGGGCCAGCCTTGCTACTACCTATTTACCTCTCTGCTAAACAACTACTTTGTCCTGATCCACCCTCCAGTGGAGTCAACGAGAGATGCTGTTCTCCACATTTGGCCCTCTGGGCTGCTGTATGCCTTTCCACCAGTTCCTGTAATCCCGAAATTCCTACAGAAAGCAACCAAGCTCAATAGCAAAGTAATCCTCATCGCATCTTACTGGCCTCTACAAATTTGGTTCCCCTTCTTTGGAGTTATCTGATTCAACAAGCCTTGGATTTTGGACCCAGCTCCAGACCTTCTATCCCATTCAGAGGGATTAATCCATCTGAACATTGTAAACCTCAAGCTAACAGCTTGGTTTCTCCAGATGTTCTTTGTGTTTGACTGTTGCAGTCATCACATTTGGGGTAATCTGCTGGTAGGTTGCCCTCAGTCGGCCTGAATTTCAAAGTCTTGGGTCCTGCGTCGGTTGCGGTCTCCTTGTCCATAACTTCAGGTCATCAGGGGTATAAAAGAAGCAGCAGACGCCATTTTCTTTAGTCTTTCTTGCCGCATGGTGCCCGAAGCAGAAGCATTTCGCAAGTTCCGGTCGGCCGACTCCTGAAATATTCGAGTTTGAGTTTCAGAACCGAAGTCTTCACTAAAGCTAAGTACCCCATTTTTCTTGCTCCATACTGATGTCATAAAAAGTTAATAATTGTATTACTTGTGGGAAGCAAATACCTCATAAAGATTTCCATTTATACTGTATTCCTTGCCTAGGCCCTGATAACAACGTGCCTGGCTGTCGGTTTTGTGCTAGATTTAACCAACGCACTATTAAGTGTCGGTATATTTTTGCCTCAAAATATTTTGGAAACAGATTTAACTATCCAGAAATGTCGTCTGATAGCAATCCGACTGCCTCTGCCATCTCGGCTCATTACAATACAGAGCCACCAATCTTTTCTTATCCTTTACTAAAGCAGTATCTTAGAGGAGCCAAAAATTTAAGGCCTCCCAGATGATCACCAATACCTGCATGGGACCTCAATTATGTGTTGGAAAAGCTCACCCTGCCTCCATTTGAACCAGCTGCTACTGCGGATATAAAGTTTTTATCATGGAAAACAGCTCTGCTCCTAGCAATTACTTCAGCAAGAAGAGTCTCAGAGCTACAGGTCCTCATGGCTGTGGAGCCTTTTATTATATTTTACCCAGACAGTGTGTCTCTGAGGACCAATCCTTCATTTATGCCTAAGGTGGTTTCCAGTGTGGCTCTTAACCAAACTATTCATCTGCCAACCTTTTATCCAAATCCGCAGAACAAAGGGGAGAGAATTCTGCATTCCATGGACGTACACAGACAGCTACATTCTACTTGAGCAGAACTAAAGCTCTAAGAAAAACTGAGCAATTACTAGTGACATATGCTGCAGGATCAGAAGGAAAGGCTATTTCAAAGCAGACTATTTCAGAGTGGATAAGCCACTGCATTTGTTTCTGCTACCTACACCATGGCAAACCTGTGCCTAAGGGCATTAGGTCTCATTCCATCAGAGCTGCTGCTTCATCAGCAGCCTTTCTCAGAGGAGTACCAACCAAAGACATTCTAGAGGCTGCTACTTGGAGTTCTGTTCACACCTTTACAAAGCATTATCATTTGCCTCTCTACTCTGTCCAGGGCAGGGCCTTATAGCCGCACCTAATGCTGTTTAGCTCCAGCCTCCCATCCATACCTTTGGGATTCTACCCAAATGTGATGACATAACAGTTGTGTACACTTACCATAAATGTAGATGTTCGGGTGTATTCACTTTTGCAGTCCAGGTTACCCGCCAACCATTCCCCTTGCATTCTGGAGTTTATCTTTCCTTCTCTATCTTCTATAGCCTGTGTGGTGTATTTGCTTGTAGATGAAGGTAAAGTTTGTATTGATGCATATATATAGTATATATATATATATATATATATATATATATTTTTGCTACCTTTTTGGGGGCACCTGACATCTAGGGCAAGAAAAACTAAAGAAAATGGCATTGGCTGCTTGTTTTATACCCCTGACGACCTGACGTAATGGAAGAGGAGACAGCAACCGACACAGGACCCAAGACTTTGGAATTCAGGCCGACTGAGGGCAACCTGTCAGCAGATTACCCCAAATGTGATGACTACAACAGTGAGTACACTTGAACATCTACATTTATTGTAAGTTTACACAACTGTACTTTCCGTTAATAGCCAGGCTCTCTCACTTTTTCTTACCAGGTATGTCATATTCTCTTAGCCTCTCATAAGCCAGCTACCTGTAAACTCTATGCTACTAAATGGAGGAGGTTTACCTTTTGGGCACGTGATAACAGTATTACTCCTTTTTCAGTGCCTGTCGATAAAATCCTAGAATTTTTAGCTTCACTTTTTAAAACAGGTACTTTCCAGTGTACCATAAAAATTCAATTAGCTGCTATTTCTGATTTCCATAATGGTTTTGAAGAATCCTCTTTGGCTACTCATAAGTTTTGCAAAGCCTTCTTAAAAGGAATACTGTTGCTAAAATCCTCTTACCAAGGTCCAACCCCACCTTGGGAGCTCAGCTTAGTACTGCAAGCTATTGATCAACCTCCCTTTGAACCATCAGCTGAATGTGATCTTAAGTTTTTATCCTGGAAAACTATATTTTTAGTGGCAATAACATCTTCCTGAAGAATTCCATAAATACAAGCCTTGTCATGTAAACCTTCTTACCTGGTTTTCCGCAAAGATAGTTTCACTAAGAACCAGTCCTTCCTTTTTGCCTAAGGTAGTGTCAGAGACCAACATTAATCAGACTATTAACTTATCAGCATTTTTCCCAGTTTTGCTAACAAAGGTGAATACTGCTTACATTTATTGTGTGTTCACATAATTACATTTCTTAACTACACACAACTCAGGATTTGAGAAACTCCGACCTGCTGTTTGTGTCATTTTCTTCTGCAACACTTGGCAAGCCAGTGAGCAAATTGACGCTAGCCATATGGCTCAAATAATGTGTTTTTCATCTATAATGAAAAGAAAATTAGTTTTCCTAGGCCTTTAAAGGCACATTCTGTAAGAGCTGTAGCTACTTCAGCAGTTTTTTTATAGAGCTTCCTGGATGATGATTGTGCAGCAGCAACTTTGGTTTCTCCTCATACCTTTATTACCCATTACAAATTGGATCAGGTCTCCAGGGGGAGACCGTCATTTGGTTCTTTGGTGCTCAGGAATATCCTTTCTTGTGTCCTTCCAAGGTTTGAGGTAGCTGGGGGCACTGCCCCATATGTCAAGGAGAAAGTGAAAATTGACAGCATCAGATAAAGAAGTTATGTACTCGCCATAATGTTCCATCTGTGTTGTCCATTTTCATTTATCCTTGACTGCCCTCCCTCCTTCCCCCTGTCCTTGAAATTTTGGTGGAACAGATAATGGACATGTATCACTTATCGTTATTGTTATATGGTTCCAGATATGGAAGACATTTTCATTCTGTCTGTCTTTCAGCAAACTTGATCTGAGGTAACTAGGAGAGGAGCATTCTAGGTAAGGATTAAGCTCAAGAGTTCTTGGTTCTTACAAGCTATAGTAACAGCCGAGTCTGTTCCGAAGCTTGGAACCGAACCCATATGTCGAGGATAAATGAAAATAGGCAACACAGATGAAACATTATGGTGAGTACATAACTTATTTTTTGGCTTGCTTGGGCTCTAGCATTGTGCTAATGCCCATTATCTAATGGGTCTCCAGCTTGTTTCACTACTTTACTGTTTGCTGAGAAGGTTGATGTGCGTGTTGCATTACAGTTTGGCTAATCGTTGTTGACCAGCTCCTTACCCCACTTTAGCCTGTTGGGCAACTCTGCTGCATCAGGTAAACAGACTGTTGCTTACTACTAAGGCTTTCACTTTTCTACCTAGACTCGTTTTATAACATTTACGATGGCTTCCTGACACGTATTCCACCTGTGCCTGGCCTCTTCTGATGTTCATCATGTTTCACTGTTGCAGTCATTACACTTGGCTTATCCTTCTGGCAGGCTACCCGCAGTTGGCCTGAATTCCGAAGTCCTGGTCCGGCATCGGTTGCTGTCGCCTCTTCCCTGACGTCAGTGCGCCAGGGGTATACAAGATGCAGCCGATGCCATTTTCTTCAGTATTTCTTGCCGCGCAGTGCCCGAAGCAAAAGTAGTTCGCAAGTGCCGGTCGGCCGACTCCGGAGATAATATTCCTGGGTGCAAGCTTAAATACAACTGCCCAGATGGCTTATCTCACGCCAGACAGGCAAAGACAACTGACTCATTACTTTCAAATGATGGCAACAAAGACCCAGCTACCTGCAAGAATAATTCTGCAGGCTTTGGATTTCATGGCATTGCTAATTCCATATGCAAGACTGCATATGAGGAAGCTACAATGGTACCTAAAAAGTGTTTGGACTCAACAATGCCACAGCCTGGAAACAATAATAACTCTTATTCCCTGCCTGCAACAGGAGTTTCGATGGTGGGCACTGGCCTGTCACCACAACAAGGGACAGCCTTTCACTTTACCCACAGCCAGACAGACACTAACAACAGATGCATCGGATTATGCCTGGGGGGGCACACATGGCAGGAAAATGTATTCAGGGCACGTGGCCCACGGACCAAATGCATCTTCACATCAATCAAAAAGAGATGCTAGCTGTACAGAATGCCCTGACAGCCTTCAAGGATCTACTACATCCAGGACAACTATTACTAAAGATGGACAATACTACAGTTATGTGGTACATAAACAAGCAAGGGGGCACACATTCCTACCCCCTCTGCAGGCAAGCCATGACTTTGTGGAACACAGCACTGACCTATCAAGTACATCTGCAGGCACAATTCCTGGCAGGAAAGAAAAATACTCTGGCAGACGAACTAAGCAGAAACCTCATGGACCCTCACAAGTGGAAACTAAATCCACAGGTCTTCAGCATGATAACAAGGAAAATGGGGATGCCCAGACATAGATCTTTTTGCCTCCCCTCACAACTGCCAACTACAGAGATTCTGCACAAGGACTTATCACTCACAAGCATGGAAACTGGATGCTCTCTCTTTCAGCTGGAAAACCCTAGCAGTTTATGCCTTTCCACCACTGCCTCTCCTTCCCAAGGTGCTCCTAAAAGTCAGACAACAGAAGCCAAAAATGATTCTGATTGCCCCAGACTGGCCACTCCAGTACTGGTACCCAGTCCTAAAGAGCTTGTCTCAGGGCCCAGCCTGGACATTACCTCAAATTCCTCATCTTTTGACTCAACAAAACAATCAGATCCTGTGCAGCCAACTCAGAACCTTAAATCTGGCTGCATGGAAGATAATATAGCCACTCAGAACACACCTCTCTCTAAAGCTGTTATGGATGTCATTTTGGAAGCCAGGAGGCCCAACACCAGGAAATCTTATGCAGAAAATGGAAGAGATTCTGTGATTGGAAACGGGCACAAGGACTTGAACCACTTGTTCCAAATATTCCTCAGATTTTACAATACCTGACTGAGATGCTGGACAAAGGCCTATCCTTCACATCAATTAAGATCCATGCCTCTGCCATTTCAGCTCATTACAATACGGAACCTCCTATTTTCTCGCATCCACTGCTAAGACAGTACTCAGAGGGACAAAAACATAAGACCCCCAAGGAGAGCACCGATACCTACATGGGATCTCAACTTTGTCTTAGAAAAGCTCACACTGCCTCCCTTTGAGCCAGCCAATACAGCTGACATAAAATTCTTATCATGGAAAACTGCTCTGCTCCTAGCAATAACTTCAGCAAGAAGAGTCTCAGAGTTACAGACATTAATGACAGTGGAACCTTTTATCATTTTTCAACCGGACAGGGTTTCTCTTAAGGACAAACTCAACATTTATGCCAAAGGTAGTATACAGTGTGACTCTTAACCAAACCATTCATTTGCCAACATTTTATCCAAATCCCCAGAATAAAGGGGAGAGACTTCTGCACTCTTTGGACATACACAGGCAGCTACGCTTCTACTTGGACAAAACAAAAGCTTTTAGAAAAACTGAGCAACTGTTTGTAGCATGTGCTGCAGGATCACAAGGAAAGGCTATCTCAAAGCAGACTATTTCAAAATGGATAGGACACTGTATTCGTTTCTGCTATTCACAGCATGGCAAGTCAGTGCCTAAGAATATTAGGCCACATTCTACCAGCCGACGCCATTTTCCTCAGTCTTTCTTGCCGCGTGGCGCCCAAAGCAGAAGCTGTTCGCAAGTGCCGGTCGGTCAGAACCAGAGATTACTACTACCGAATACGTCTACTACTACCGAAGACTTCTAAAGCTAAGTACCCGCTGGGGACTCTTTCTTGCCTCAGCCGATGTCAGCAAAAGTGAATAACTGTTTAACTTGTGGGAAACAAATACCTCATAAAGATTTCCACTCTTACTGCTTACCTTGTTTAGGCCCAGACCACGGCAGTAGCTTGTCTAGCCTGTGCTTTTAACCGACGGACGCTTAGACGCCTGTCGGAATTTGCTGAGGAGTTTTTCGCCCGATTTTGCTTACATTATGCCGCCGGATCCTCCGACTACAAATATCTAAAAAGCGCAAGGAAAAGGACCGACACTCGCTGTCCGGTTTTGGCGAAACCGCTTACGCTCCGTGAGTGTCTCTGTTTCGCTGAAACCGAGCAAGCGGTTCTTCCTTCAGCGAACTTACCTCCTACCGAGGCCTCTTCCAACCTGGTGGAATCGGCTTCTGAAATCACTCCTGCTCTTACAGTTTCTCAGGAATTATCTGACACTATCCCCTTGGATATTTCTACCCCTGCATAGCCCGATAGGTACTACAGGGTCCCGGACACGCATTACCATTTGTATAAGGCTCCCTTTGCAGATCCCGAGACTATCTCCCAGGGCCTTAAGGCTGTAGCAGCTACCTCTGCCAAAAACCCCCTCCCCTCTGAAAGGGAATCCAGATCCTTAGAGAGATGGGGTAAAAAAGTTTACACTTCTGCTACTCTTTCAGCTAGGGCCTTGAACTGTCAATTCCCCATGATCCAGTATCAAGAATTTATGCTAGATCAGTTAACCAAAAAACTGTCCTTGGATGAACCATTAGACAAAAAATCTGTTCAGGAAATGGTACATAACATTCAGCAAGTCAGTAACCATTCCTTAAAATGCGGCTATGATGCACTGGAGGCTTCCTTTAGATCAGCCATGACTGGCACAGTTATCAGAAGGCATGCATGGTTAAAAGAGCAGGCCTTACCAGACCATGTCAAATCAAAACTACTAGATGCTCCCATGGACAAGATCAATTTGTTTGGCTCTCCTGCACAACAGGTGCTGAAGAAGATGGAAGAGAAGGCAAAATCTGTCCAAACAGTGAAAGATTTCTTACAGGTCCAACCTCCAAGGTTTAGCAGGAATTGGCCCTCCAAGAATTGGTCCTTTCCAGACTCCTCCAGAGCTCAGAGAGGCAGGAATAGGCGCTCAAGAGGCAGAAGCCAATCCAGGGGTGCCTACAGCGGACGCCAGTGGCAGGGTAACAACCAGCGAGGTGCAGCCACAGACACAGCCACCACCACTACTACAGGACAATCACAGTGACTTGGCTCTAGCACCGCCTACCAGGGAACAGCTAGAAGCACCCTTGGGCGGAAAGCTAGCTTTATTTTCAGTAAACTGGCATTACATCACAAGAGACAAGTGGATTTTGCAGACAATAGACCAGGGTTACAGGTTTCACTTCCATACTCTACCAGGGAAGAGAGGAATGCCAAACCTACCTCCAAATCAAAAGGCAGAAGCTCTAAAACAAATAACTCAATTATTAAGGATGAGAGCTGTGGAAAAGGTACCATCTATGGAGCAAGGACAGGGATTTTACTCCAGGCTCTTCCTGGTACCAAGAAAAGAAAGCAAATGGAGACCTATTCTCGACCTGTCCGCTTTAAACACATTCCTCATTGTTCCAAAATTCAAAATGCTGACCCTACAGCAGCTTCTTCCCATGCTGGGCAAGGAGTCTTGGCTGGTAACTCTAGATCTCAAGGAGGCATACCTGCACGCCCCATACGACCAAATTGCAGAAGATACCTCAGATTTCTTGCAGGATCAGAGCATTATCAATTCTCAGCATTGCCCTTTGGCTTATCTACTGCCCAGAGTGTTCCCAAATGCCTGGCATCAGTAATTGCTCATTGCAGGCTTCAGGGAATCCAAATCTACCCTTACCTGGACGCACTGCCTGATACAAGCGGACAACAAAAACAAGCTAGCAGAAGACTTGAAAAGGGTCATTTACCTACTACAAGCTCTGGGATACACAGTCAATATAAAAAAGTCAAGACTGATACCATCCCAAAGGATAACCTTTCTGGGTGCAGAGCTGGACACAACGAAACAAATGGCATTCCTAACAGTAGAAAACAGGAGCAACTCCCTCTCTACTTCTTGGCATTGACAAAGCAGAATCTTCTAACAGCAAGAAAAGTCCTGCAAGCCTTGGGTTTCATGGCATCCTGCATAATATTGGTTCCACATGCCAGACTGCATATGAGAAAGTTACAGTGGTACCTAAGGAATTTATGGTCTCAGCACAAGCACAGCCTAGAAACCCAAATTCCAATAATTCCATGCCTGAAGCAAGAATTCCAATGGTGGGCTCAGGCCTGTCAATCAAACAAAGGATTGTCTTTCCACAACACTCAACCAAGCCAAACCATCACAACGGACGCCTCAGACCTCGGTTGGGGGGGTCCACATGCTGGACAAGTGCATTCAAGGTTTATGGATTCAAGACCAGCTGCACTTACACATAAATCAAAAGGAAATGATGGCAGAAAAACTGGCAATTCAGGCATTCGGACCATTTCTTCGACAAGGTCAACTGTTGATAAGGACAGACAACACCACGGTTATGTGGTACATCAACAAGCAGGGAGGCTCACATTCGTACCCTCTATGCCGGATGGCAGTGGAACTCTGGAATGTGGCCCTGAGCTACAACATCCAGTAACAAGCAACTTTTGTACCAGGAAAAGAAAACATTCTAGCAGACATACTAAGCAGAACTACCACGGATGCCCACGAATGGATGCTGCATCCGGACATCTTCAAGACAATTACAAGAAAATGGGGCTCCACAAATAGACTTATTTGCATCCCCACACAATCACCAACTAAAGAAATTCTGCACAAGGACGTACCACCCACTTGCTTGGAAGGTGGACTCCCTATTTTTCAGCTGGAAAAACCTGACAGCATATGCATTCCCACCACTTCCTTTGATGCACAAGGTGCTATTGAAGATCAAAGAGGACCGTCAAGGATCATTCTGATAGCTCCAGACTGGCCAAGACAACATTGGTACCCATTACTGAGGAGCATGTCTCGGGAACAAATATGGCCTCTACCCCTTGTTCCCTTGCTGTTAACACAGAACAACTACAACACCCTGCATCCAAACCTGAAAACACTGCAGCTGACTGCCTGGAACATTGCATAAGAACAAATAACCCAAACTTATCCCAAAGGGTTAAAGACATTATCTTGGAGGCTCGAGACCCTCAACAAGAAAAAATTGTTCAGCAAAATGGAAAAGATATTTCATTTGGAGTACTGCAAAAGGAGAAAGTGTCACTGGTAAACATAGCCAACATCCTGGAATACTTGGCAGAGCTCTTCCACAAAGGCCTGTCCTATTCTTCCATCAAGATTCATGCATCAGCTATTTCAGCAGAATACACTTGGATCCTCCAGTCTTCTCACATCCTCTGCTCAGGCAGTTTCTGAGAGGAATTAAAATGTAAAACCACCTAGGAAGCCACCATTGCCAGCATGGGACTTGAACTTTGTGCTAGAAAATTGACACTTCCTCCTTTCGAACCAGCAGCAACAGCAGAATTACAATACTTATCATGGAAAACTGCTTTCCTGTTGGCAATCACTTCAGCAAGAAAGGTATCTGAGCTACAGGCACTAATGGCAGTACAGCCCTTCCTGATCTTCCATCAAGATAGAGTATCCATGAGAACTAATCCTACTTTTATGCCTAAGGTGGTCTCCAGAGTATCTTTGAATCAGGCTATCCACCTACCTACATTCTTCCCCAACCCACAGAACAGGGGAGAAAGACTGTTGCATACCTTGGATGTACATAGACAATTACGCTACTACCTGGACAGGACCAAGGGCAATAGGAAAACTGACCAGCTACTGGTAGCATATGCAACAGGAATGGAATGAAAAGCAATTTCAAAACAGACAATCTCTAAGTGGATAGGAAATTGCATTAGGTTTTGTTACTCCTACCATGGAAAGAAAACTCCAGAAAACATCAGGCCTCACTCTACAAGGGCTACAGCCACTACTACAGCCTTTCTGCGAGGAGTGGCTACCAAAGACATTTTAGAGGCTGCTACTTGGAGCTCCGTGCATGCATTTGCCAAGCATTATAATTTACCTTTATACTCCAGATCCCGAGCAGGTTTTGCCACTGCTGTTTTGCAAGGGATCTTAACTACACCATAATTTTATTTCTCCTCCTCCCCCAGTTTGGCTATGGTATTCTACCCATTTGTAAGGACTGCAGATGCATCCTTGAAGGACATAGTACAGTTTTGTACCTGCCATAAATGTAGATGTCCGATAGGAATGCATCTGCAGTCAGGATTACCCACCCTCCTTCCCCTCTGTGGTACTCCTAGGGTATTTGCCCATCTTGTAGCTAGCTGGGGAATCTATTATGGTGTATTTGTTTGTATATATGTACATACATGCTTATTTTTGTTGGCTTTCTACTATTTGGAATCATTTACATTTATCCAAATTTAGCCTTCCTAGAGGGCACCTGGCATCTGGGGCAAGAAACACTGAGGAAAATGGCGTCGGCTGATGCCTTTATACCCGAATAACTGCAGCTATGACGTCGGGTGAAGTGCGACACCAGCCGAGGCCAGACCCAGACTTTGGAATCCGGCCGACCGAAGGGCTGCCTGATGACAGGACAACCCATTTGTAAGGACTGCAGATGCATTCCTATCGGACATCTACATTTATGGCAGGTACAAAACTGTACTTTCTGCAGGGCCTCATAGCCACTCCTAATCCTATTTAGACCCAGCCGCCCTACCTCAGCTTTGGGATTCAACCCAAGTGCAATGACTGCAACAGTGAAACACGATGAACATAGTACAGTTGTGTACCTACCCTAAATGTAGATGTTCGAGTGTATTCACTGTTGCAGTCCAGGTTACCCACCCTCCATCCCCCTTTCTTTGCTGGGACTTATCTATACTTATCTATCCTATACAACCTATGTGGTGTATTTGCTTGTAGATGAAGGTATTGTTTTTATTTTACTGTATGTTTTTATAAGCAATATGTATTGCCTACCTTCTTGGCGGCATCTGACATTTGGGGCAAGAAAAACTGAAGAAAATGGCGTCGGCTGCATCTTATATACCCCTGGCGCACTGACGTCAGGGAAGAGGCGACAGCAACCGACACCGGACCAGGACTTTGGAATTCAGGCCGACTGCGGGTAGTCTGCCAGCAGGATAACCCAAGTGTAATGACTGCAACAGTGAATATACTCGAACATCTACATTTATGGTAGGTACACAACTGTACTTTGTGCACTTTTTCCTATTTTTGTATATAGTTATATAATTTCCTGCCCTTCTCCCGCTTTATAGTCTTCTCAAGAACACATGTAGGTGATATGATTTCCTGTTTATATCCCTTTTTACCCGTTTTTTTGGTGGTATTTACAGTGGCCACACTTCATTTTGTGAGCAGAAAAAGAAGCTGACCCCATTTAGCCAAAGCTGCTAGTATTACACTGATAAGATTACAAATAATTGTGTGTGCTGTAAACAAGAAGACACTCTAGTCTTATTCTACTTTGTCATGTATATAACTGCCAATTTCTGTACATAGGTCACAAACTACTGTATAGGCATACTGTACTTGAATAATCAATATCTACAAAGCATGTTTTTGCTAAGTTGTAATGTGTCAGTATTTTATGTGAGTCAGATACCTATGGGAATGTTTCTGTTATTTGTTACGGTCCTTTTTTAAAGAAAAGCTTCTCAAAAGCCCACACATTTCCTTACTGCTCACATATTTTACATCCTTAACATGTGGACAGCGGATAAAATCCCATCCTAGCCAGTGTTACCTCCTGCATATAACTGCACTTAAGCGCAAACCTCCCCACATTTTCTTAATAGAACTTCAGATTCTCATGCATTCAGAAAAAAACAAGACTACAGTAGAATAAATTCCTTGTTTAGCCACCATATGTTGGTTGCCTTTCCCTTTGGCCCGTTTTCAAGTTCTTGTAGAACGCACTGTTCCCTCCTACAAGGCAAGTTAAATTGAAGTGCCAAGATGGTATTGCATGTTTTAGTCAGAAGATAACAGGAAGGGATGCAGTCGTTTGAAGATGGAATTTAATGTTTGCTGTTGGGTGACATTCAAGCAGTTCTTACACATGTTACAGTGAAATTCTTTTTTTGGAATAGATTTTGGAACATCACATTATTCATTCCCTCTTTTTTGCTTATTTGCCCACATATTGTAAAACCATCTGAAGCCAAATTACTTTGAAAAAACTACAGCTGAAGTATGCTTAAAAGTGTAACAAGTTGACACACAATTTCTGAGCATAAAAAGTGCTAAAATTGTGATGCTCTGTTGCTCTCTAAAAGGAATGTTTCTTTCCTGTTTTGTTTTTCAGTATAGCCCAGATTGATGTTCTTCGTGTTTCACTGTTGCAGTCATTACATTTGGGTTATCTGCTTGCAGGTAGCCCTCAGTCGGCCTGATTAGCAAAGTCTTGGGTCCTGCTTCGGTTGCTGTCTCTTCTTCTGTGACGTCAGGTCGTCAGGGGTATAAAACATGCAGCCGACATCTTTACATCAGTTTTTCTTGCGATGTGGTGACCGAAGCAGAAACAGTCCGCAAGTGCCGGTCGGCCGACTCCTGAAATTTTCGTTTTCGAGTTTCAGAACTGAAGTCGTCAACTAAAATCTAAGTACCCTGTTGGGGAAACTTTTTCTTGCTCCTTTCCGATGTCAGTAAAATAAATAATTGCATTTTTTGTGGAAAGCAAATACCTCATAAAGTTTTTCATTTGTACTGTATTCCTTGCCTAGGCCTTGACCACGATGTACCTCGCTGTCGGTTTTGTGCCTTATTTAAACCATGAACTATCTGTCATCGGTATATTTGCGCTTCTAAATTTTTTGGTGTTCGGTTCAGTTATCCTGATGTGTCTTTGGTAAGCCATCCGACTACCGACACTCCGAAGAAAGGCAAAGATAAAGACAGAGATAGGCCGCCCAGTTCGCCGATACTCAGTGAGGTGCTTTCGCAGCCCCTGATACCCGCTACTTCAGATTCACAGGCCTCTACTGAGAGCCATTCAGAGTCCGGTATGCTGCGAGATTTTTCAACTGTGGAACCTGTGGATGTCTCTACCTTGGATGGGTCCGTAGCCGCTGTGCAAGCACTGGCTTATGAGGGTGTATTCAGGCCTACTGACTTGCATATTAAACTGGTGCCGTCTTCTTCTTCAAGGCCTAAAACTCAAACCATGCCTAGAAAACTGACTCCCAAACCGCATGGTCAGGCTTCTATGTCTAAAGAACAAATGATAAGAATGACTGAAGACCTTATTACTTTAATTAGTGGAACCCAACCTTCCCTCTCTGAGACCTAGGACTAAATTTGCTTATGATACTTCTGACCAGGATTCTGAAATTTCTCTTTCCTCTGATGACCAGGATTTACACTTGTCTACCTATGAGGATTCTGATGCTGAGGACTGTATTCCTCTGCTTCCTCCCCAGAGGATTTCTCTTTTGGTGAAACCTTGCATACTCTCAGGGAGCTTTTTTGTTGGGAAAGTCAGGATTTGTCTGATTCTAAAAAGAGGCTTAGGGATTTCTTACTCCTGCCCCAACACAGGCCTTTAGCTATAACTCCTGTACTGGACATTGTTGATGATGCCTTTTTGGAATCTAGCATGGCCCCTGACTCTCTACATCTTGCTTCCAGAAAACCTGATAGATATTACAGGGTTCCTGACTCTCACAAGTTCCTTTTCAAAAATCCTACTGCGGATCCTGAAACCATTTCACAGAGACCCAAGGGCATTAAAGCTACTACTGCCAAAAATCCTACCCCCTCTGATAGCGACTCCAGGGCACTGGATAGATGGGGTAAGAAGGTATACACTTCTGCAACTTTGGCCATTAGGGCCTTGAATTGCCAGTTTCATATGTTAAAGTATCAGCTGCATATTATTGGATTGCTTAAACAGAAAATGATGTTGACTCCTGAGTGTGCTGAAAATAAGGATTTACAGGATTTTTTTTTTGCATTCTGCTGAACAAGTTGGTAAGCATACATTGCAATGTGGTTTTGATTCAGTAGAGGCATCTTGCAGGGCTGCTGTAACTGGGTCTGTACTTAGAAGGCATGCTTGGATTAAGGAGCAATCCTTGCCAGATTATGTTAAAGCTGGATGCTCCCTTAAATCAGGGCCACCTGTTTGGCAACAAGGCAGAAGAAGTTCTTAAAAAGATGAGGAAAAAGCTAAATCTATGCAAACTGTTAAAGATTTTTTACAAGTACAACCTCCAAAATTTAGTAGGCATTGGCCTTCTAAGAATTGGTCCTTTCCTGCCTCTTCCAGACCTTTTCAGTCCAAACCCCTTTCCTGCCTCTTCCAGACCTTTTCAGTCCAAACCCAGATCCAGCAGAGCACCCAGGCTTCAGTCCCAGGGGACGCACAGGACTAAGCAGTGGGGGGGGCCCTCAACTTCCAAATTTGGGAGTAATAAAACTCCCCCCTATGTTAAACTGTCTCAATGACTTATTTTTAAAACTTCCAAGCACTTCTCAACTGACTGCCCATTGGAGGAAAGATTGCACTTCATGCATAGAACTGGGGACTCATTTCCCTAGGACAAATGGGTTTTAAATATAGTGTCCCAAGGATACAGATTTCACTTCCACACGTCACCAACTCCAAGCGGTTGGCTGGATCTATCTCCAAAGCAGTGGGCAGAGGCCCAAAAGCAAGTACTCTCCCTCTTAATCATAGGGGCTGTTCATTTGGTACCAGAAGAGAAAAAGGGACAAGGTTTCTACTCGAGATTTTTCCTGGTACCCAGAAAAGACAATTCATGGTGTCCTATCCTGGACCTGCCTACTCTAAACACCTTTTTGGTGATTCCAAAATTCAAGATGCTGACTCTTCAGTTGCTTCCTATGCTAAGCAAAGATGCCTGGTTGGCAACACTAAATTTAAAGAAAGCATACCTGCACATCCCAATCAGGGAGTATTGCAGAAGATGCCTTCTCTTCAAAGCAGGCTACACGTACTGTCAGTTCTCTGCACTGCCCTTTGGCTTACCTACTGCGCCCAGGGTATTCACAAAGTGCCTAGCTCCAGTCATTGCATTTTGCAGGCAAAGAAATATTCAAATATACCAATACCTGGATGATTGTCTAATTCAGGCAGAAAACCAGGACATACTTTTGAATCATCTGGCTTTTGTACAGAGGGTGCTAACTTGTCTGGGGTACAGCATAAACTAAAAGAAATCACACCTGGTACTCTGTCAACAAATTGTATTCCTGGAAGCAAGCTTGAATACAACTTCCCAGATGGCTTTCCTCACGCCAGAGAAACAAATTCACTTGACAGCCTACTTTCAAACAAGTGATCACAAAAACCCTCCTATCTGCAAGGCAAATACTACAAGCCTTGTGGTTCATGACCTCCTGCATTCTTCTAATTCCATATGCAAGACTGCATATGAGGAAACTACAATGGTATCTAAAAAGCGTATGGTGTCAACATTCTCAGGATCTAGAAGCAATGATTCCTATCATTCTTGTCTACGCCTAGAGCCTGCCACCAAAACAAGGGACTGCCATACACACTACCTCCTGCTGTCCAGACCCTAACAGACGCATTAGACTATACATGGGGGGGGGGGGGGGTGCACGGATGGAACCCAATTCAAATGCACATTCTCATCACTCATAAAGAAATGTTAGCTGTACAGAATGCTCTGACAGCCTTCAAGGACCACATTCTTCCAGGACAATTAATGGTAAAGACGGATAACACCACTGTTATGTACTACATAAACAAGCGGGGGGGGGTACACATTCTTACCCCCTCTGCAGACTAGCCATGACATTGTGGAGCACAGCCTTGAGCTACCAAGTACATCTACAAGCTCAATTCCTTCCAGGAAAACTAAATACACTGGAAGATGGACTAAGCAGAACCCTCATGGACCCACATGAGTGGAAACTGGAACCAAGGATTTTCAACATGTTGAAAAGCAAATGGGGGGAGCCCAGTTATAGACCTGTTTGCCTCCCACCAGAACTATCAATTAGAAAAATTTTGTGCAAAGACTCCCCACAGACAAGCTTGGAAGGTGGATGTTCTGTCCTTCAGCTGGAAGGAAAAACCTGTCAGTTTATGCCTTTCCTCCTCTGCCTCTGCTCTTCAAAGTACTACTAAATATCAGACAAGACAAACCAAGAATGATTTTGATTGCACCAGCCTGGCCACACCAACACTGGTGTACTCCCTCCTGCACAGTGTGTCACTGTTGGCCCCATGGCACCTGCCTCAGACTCCTACCCTGCTGTCTCAGCAGGAGAACCAGATTCTGCACCCTCAGCTTCAAACACGGAACCTAGCAGCCTGGCTAATTACCTAAGCTCTCCTTTACCATCCCTCAGTAAACCAGTGATGGGTGGTAGCTAGCACTAGAAAATCTTATGCTGAAAAATGGAAGAGATTCTGTGCCTGGAACCAATCTCAAGGGATGAGCACAGCAATGCCCAATTTACCTCAGATTTTACAATACTTAACTGAGATGATTCACAAGAGCCTGTCTTTTTCCTCAATAAAAATTCTTGCCTCAGCCATTTCAGCTCATTATAACACAGAACCTCCCCTCTTCTGTCTTCCAATGGTCAAGCAGATGTTCTTCGTGTTTCACTGTTGCAGTCATTACATTTGTGTAATCTGCTGGCAGATTGCCCTCAATCAGCCTGGTTAACAAAGTCTTGGGTCCTGCATCGGTTGCTGTCCCTTCTTCCATGACGTCAGGTCATCAGGGGTATAAAACATGCAGCCGACGCCATTACATCAGTCTTTCTTGCCACGCGGTGCCTGAAGCAGAAGCAGTTCGCAAGTGCCAGTCGTCCGACTCCTGAAATTTTCGTTTTCGAGTTTCAGAACCGAAGTCCTCAACTGAAAAGCTAAGTACCCCGTTGGGGAAACTTTTTCTTGCTCCTTTCCGATGTCAGTAAAAGTTAATAATTGCATTACTTGTGGGAAGCAAATACCTCATAAGGATTTTCATTTGTACTGTATTCCTTGCCTAGGCCCTAACCACAATGTACCTTGCTGTCAGTTTTGTGCTAAATGTAATCAACGCACTATTTAACGTCGGTATATTTTTTTTCCAAGTATTTTGGCTCGCGCTTTAATTATCCAGAAATGTCGTCTGTTAGCTATCCAACTACCGGAACACCTAAAAAACGCAAAGAAAAAGACAGAGACAGGCCATCGAGGTCCAAAACTAACAACAAAGCTTCTCCTAAGCCGGTCGCCAGTTCGCCAGTACTCAGTGAGGTGCTTTCGCAGCCCCTGATACCCGCTACTTCTGATTCGCAGGCCTCTACTGAGACCCATTTGGAGTCCGGTATGCCATGAGATGCTTCAATTATGGAACCCGTGGATGTCTCTACCTTAGATGGGTCCGGAGCCGCTGTGCAGGCACCGGCTTCTGAGGCTGTTTTCAGTCCTACAGATTTGTATATTAGACCTACGCCATCTTCAATATTAAGGCCAAAATCTAAATCTGTGTCTAAAAAACCGACACCTGGGCCACATGTGCAGGGCCCTATGCCTAAAAACAAATGATCAAAATGTCTGAAGATTTAATTACTCTGATCAGGGGTAGCCAACCCCCCCCCCTTTTAAGAGGCCTAGGCAAGACATTGATTATGAGTCTTCTAATTCTTCTGATGAACAGGAACTGACATTCACTCAACCCCCTGCCGCCCAAACCCTAACTACAGACTCATCAGACTATGCTTGGGCGGCTCATCTGGCAGGGAAGTGCATTCAGGGCAAATGGAGCCCAAATCAAATGCACCTTCATATCAATCTAAAAGAGATGCTAGCTGTACAGAATGCATGGACAGCCTTCAAGGACTACCTTAATCCAGGACAATTAATGATAAAGACAGACAACACCACAGTTATATGTGGTACATAAACAAGCAGGAGGGTACACACTCCTACCCCCTTTGCAGACTAGCCATGGCATTGTGGAACACGGCCTTAACCTATCAAATTAGAACTACAAGCTCAATTCCTGCCAGGAAAGCAGAATATTCTGGCAGACGAACTAAGCAGAAATCTCATGGACTCACATGAATGGAAACTGGAACCACGGATTTTCAACATGTTGACATGCAAATGTGGGAGCCCAAACATAGATTTTTTTGCCTCACCCCAAAACTATCATTTGGACAAATTCTGCACAAGAACACGTCACAAAAAAGCCTGGAAATTGGATTCTCTATCATTCAGCTGGAAAAAACTATCAGTCTATGCTTTTCCCTCTCTGCTTCTGCTCTCCAAAGTTCTACTAAAAGTCAAACAGGACAAATCAAAAATGATTTTGATTGCTCCAGACTCGCCTTGCCAACACTGGCACCCACTCCTGCGCAATGTGTCACACCTTCCACCGTGGCTCCTGCCTCAGACACCTTACTTACTTTCTCAGCAGAACACCCAAATTCTGCATACTCAGCTCCAAACTCTGAATCTTGCAGCATGGCTAATTACCTAAATTCACCCTTAGCATCCCTCAGCAAACCTGTGATGGATGTCATTTTGGAGGCAAGAAGGCCTAGTACTAGAAAATCCTATGCTGACAAATGGAAAAAATTCTGTGCCTGGAATTAATCACAAGGGAATAAGCACAGTAGTGCCCAATATTCCTCAGATTTTACAATACTTAACTGAGATGCTTCACAAGGGCCTGTCCTTTTCTTCCATAAAAATCCATGCCTCAGCCATTTCAGCTCATTACAGTACAGAACCTCCCCTCTTCTCTCATCCTCTGCTAAAGCAGTATCTCAGAGGGGCCAAAAATTTAAGACCACCCAGGAGAGCTCCAACCCCTGCCTGGGACCTCAATTTTGCATTGGAAAAACTCACTCTCCCTCCTTTGAGCCAGCTGCTACTGCAGACTTAAAATTTCTCTCCTGGAAAACAGCTTTCCTTTTAGCAGTCACTTCAGATAGAAGGATTTTTTCATTGCAGGTTCTTATGGCAGTGGAGCCTTTCTTTATTTTTCATGCTGACAGGGTGTCTCTCAGGACCAATCCATCCTTCATGCCTAAGGTGGTATCCAGTGTGGCTCTTAATCAGACCATTTATTTGCCAACTTTCTTTCCCAATCCACAGAACAAGGGGGACTGGATACTGCATTTATTGGATGTGCACAGACAACTTAGATTCTACTTGGACAGGCCTAAACCTCAAAGGAAATCTGAACAACTGCTCATGGCATTTGCTGCAAGGACAGAGGGGAAGGCTATTTCAAAGCAAACTATCTCCAAATGGATAGGCCATTGCATTCACTTCTGCTATAAGCACCATGGAAAACCTATCCCACAGGGGATCAGATCCCACTCAAACAGGGCTGCATCTACCTCTACAGCCTTTTTCAGAGGCGTACCTACCAAGAACATCCTAGAAGCTGCTACCTGGAGTTCTGTACATACTTTCATCAAGCATTACCATTTGCCAATTTTCTCAAAATCCAGAGCTGGCTTTGCCACTGCAGTTTTGCAGGGCTTTATAGCTGGTCCTAATGCTATCTAAATTCTCCCTCCCATACTTAGCTTTGAGAATCTACCCAAATGTAATGACTGCAACAGTGAAACACGAAGAACATAGTACAGTTGTGTACACTTACCATAAATGTAGATGTTTGAGTGTATTCACTGTTGCAGTCCTGGTTACCCTCCCTCCAGCCCCCTGACTTCATTTGGCTATACCTCTTCTCTCCTTTTTGGTGCTTAAAAGTTTTTTGGTGTATTTGCTTTTTTCTTTGAGGTATAGCCTTGTATATTTATAGATTTGATTGCTTCCCATTAAGGGGCCACCTGACATCTTGGGCAAGAAAAACTGATGTAATGGCATTGGCTGCATGTTTTATACCCCTGACGACCTTAATTCACGGAAGAAGAGACAGCAACTGACGCAGGACCCAAGACTTTGTTAATCAGTCCGACTGAGGGCTAACCTGCAATCAGATAACCCAAATGTAATGACTGCAACAGTGAATGCACTCAAACATCTACATTTATGGTAAGTGTACACAACTGTACTTTATTCCTACCAGGTTTCCCCAGGGAGAGAGCATTTGGCATTACTAAGACTTGCTGTACTTCAGTGAATGAGTAGCCAGAATGATAGGGACAATGATGAGGAAAGTTAGAAAAGTATGAGGCATTGTGGATGAAGCAGGACACATTTTTAAAGACTTCGTAAAAATGAACTTGAAGCATGGGAATGCACTTCAAATAAAAAAATACATGTAATAAAAGGTTTAAGAAGCAATACTGCTCCTTTCAGCATATTTAGTCCCTAGCTTTTGATAACTTGAATTTTGGTAATGAATTTTTATCCAGCAGTGTACATCATGCATAATCTTTATATGTACTGCATTTTTCTACCTCGTCTACCAAATTATATATATTATTTTTTTTTAATCTAAACATATTCACTAGAATACTCTTGTAAAAGAATTTACAGGCATAAGCAAGAGGAGATTATCTACTTACTTGTAGATCTGATAGGGCAAACTGCTTACACTGAGCTTTCATTTATTTATACAAGGTATTGTGCTTTGAAATTGCACAGCAGTGTCTGTAGTTTTAAAGAGACACAGTACTGGGTGGGAATGGCAGTGTGTCTTCTACAGGTATAGTCATGGCATACAGGTTTTGATAAACGTGAATATGGAGGGTATAACTCATGTAGCTGTACACATAATGTGACCGAATTTTGGATGATTGTACTTTTGAACTTTGCAGAGGAGCTTTATCTTTGATGGCTACAATATTTGCCAGTATATTGGTAAGAAGAAATATCCCACTTTGCAGCAGTTTTAGTGTAACCATACATACGTTGACTGATCCTTGTAGATGCTTTTAATATGATCCAAGAAACAAACCTTTGAAGTGTGAGGCAGCATCAGTAACAGCTGTACTGCACTTTAAAAAGCAAGTGATATCTGCCAATGATATATTTTTTTACTTTTGTGGTCTGGCATGTGGTGCATAAGATACTGAACAGTATTTTCACCTCAGTGGCAAATATTTTTAGCCTCTGCTTAATTAAAAACAAAAATCCAGTTTGTATTTTCACTGTCTTTATGGCACTGAGTGTAGGTAGCAAACTTTTAACTTCAGTGGCAGTGAGCTTAAGGAAAGCATGAGGTGCACATGTAGACGTTGCTTGTGTATACCACTGCTCATGAACAGATGTCTGCAAGCAAGACTTAATTACCCCTAACAGGGGCATTACTAAGGGATACAACAAATTTGAGTCATGCTTGAATAACAAGTTTACAAAGCTTTTTATTAACATGCAGTCCGAAAATGTGACGAATGGGAGGGGAGACGTAACCGTTGCATTGCTGCATTTAACTAACCATATGCCACAACCTACACAGGAAAGATGTTAAATCACTTTAAATATGGAATCAGGAGATCAGGCAGTGACCTGTACAACAGTCATTGAATATAGGGCATTCACACTGAATTAAACTTGTAAGAAATGAGGGGAGGTCCCTATGTGTAACCAGCACTGAAAATCTGTTGTATTGTTGAGAAGGACATCACCCTAAACAGGCAATGAGTAAGGAAAGTGAGTTCAGGAGTTGGTAGGAGGACATTATCTTAAACATGAAAAGAGCTTTATAAATGAGATCTTAGGGGAGGACCCAAAACAAACACTGGACATGATTGTGGAAGATGTGGACGTGGTGATTCTAGGTAGAATATTCAGAATATAACAAAAAGAAGGTAAATGTCAAATGCAAAGCTTTCTAGAAATGCATACAAAATGCAGGAATGTTTTGAGTCCTAATGGTTTGCCCGTGTTTGTTATATCTTGTGATTTTTGTGGCATGTTTGGGGATAGCTAAGTTTTTCTTTACTTGTGTGTATCCTTATTATTGCTTTACATCTTGAAACAGAAGTATAATTATACATCTTTGTCTAGAAGATTATTTTCTGCCAAGTTTCTTTGGGAATGGAAATTTGCAAGGATGTAGCAGACATTTTCCACATCAGGTGTAAAATGTTGAACTTGGTAAAGTTGCGAGTCTGTGTTTACAAGAACAAAAGCTAATTCTCAACTCTGATGGGTGTTACATTTTGGGCTGAATTTTCAGAAGAGCAGTTGACTTCACAGTTGAAGACCAGTAGATGCAGCAAGTAAAATAGGGCCAAAAATGTTAAATCTACAGTTATCTGTTCAAAGTTTTATAGTGTAACAGTAGAATAATCTTGCGGTTTTGTCACTAAATAGCAAGCTGTTTGAGAGAGGGAAAGGAGGGATGAGTGGATGGTCAAGGAAAGATGATTGCTGTAGGTTTGTGTAATGCTGGTATGATATTTGGGGATTCTGGAGTGTAGGCTTCCTGTGGAAGGTTTTGGAAGAAGTGTGAGTGAATAAGTGGGATTTATTTACTAGAAAAAAAGTTTGAGCATTTTGACCTGGAAGTGTCTCATTTGTTTTTCTTGAATGTCATTACTAGAGGGACATGGAGACACTGTTGCCACTGTGAATGAAAGGGTATTGGATGAAGGAAATCATAAATGCAATTATGGAGAAACTGGACATCCTAATCTCATTGTAATAGAGTATTGGTTGGAGGTCATCAGCTGCAAATGTTTTTTTATTGTTTATAGCTGCTATTTCAGTTTGAATCACTTAGTTTTGAACCCCCATCACTGCAATTTGTGAGCATCTTTGAATGGTGCTTCTGAGCTACAGTTGGTGAACAGGGAGGGTTCTGTTTTGAGTATGGATTGATAATAACTGTGTGCTTCACTACTGCAGTCCTTATACCAGGAAACTGTCATATGCTTGAAGCTAGTGTCTAGCCACACTTTCAGAGCCAAGGACCCCCCCACCCCATGTCAGCTGATGTCCCCTTTACCATTGACATCTCCGCACACGTGGTGTAAAAGTTGATGAGCCATCCACCTTCAGTTATTTCTTACAGTGTACACTACTTTGTTGCAGGAGGCCTTCAAATAGTTCATCAGGCTTGGCATCAAGTCAGAGTCTACCTTGTTGGGGAAACTTTTTGTTCCTTGTATTTTCTCACTAAAGTAGTGCCATATTTTCTGCTGCTTTTTGTTTCGGTATGGAGATCTCTTGGATATTCTTCACTGATGCTTTCTTATTGGGCATGTCACCCAAGAAAGGCAGGTGCATCTGTAAGTGACAGATATCCGTTAAGCATTGCTGTGGAACATAACATTAAGTACTTGGGAGAAGTGCCACCCTGATTTCCTTGGAAAGAGACTTGCATCCCTGTACTCAGTCAGTCACATCCTCAGATGGTGGTCCAACAGGATGCTTCTTCCAAGAAACAGGAGACATGCAGGGAGAAGTGAAATGAGGCTGGGGATTCAGATGACTTCACTGAGCATAATATGTTAATATTGCGCAGGTGTTCGACCAGCTCCTGAACCTAACGTCTAGTTTAGCTTTAACCTGTGGTGATGCACTTTTTTATGTCCATCAGCCCTCCTGCAGAAAGCATGTGTCACCAGATTGAAATACTTTTAGATCTGAGTTAGAGAGAAGGAGTCATCATTTGCCAAGGGAGAACATCTGCTGATTAAGCAAGGAAAAGGTAGTTTGTCTTTGCTCCTCAAATAGGAAGATATCTGCACAGCTACGTGAAAGTCAGAATGCATTTCCTAAGTGTTTGACAGCCACTCTGTCTAGGATCCCCTACGAGGCTTGAAGCTCTTGCCGAGCAAAAGCTTCCCCTAGGTGAGTCTTCATTAACTGGTTTAAGCTTGCTCAGGGCTTTTTTTGTCCATTTCACCCTGATCCAGATTAGGCCCTCAGAGGAATAGTGAGAACTTATCTGATATGTATACTGACTGCTGATTCCAAATATGTTGGTAGATCTGAGCTACAAATTCCAGAACTCCTCCCCATTAATTGGCAGCACAGATAGGCGAGAATACCATGTCCTCTGATTCTCCCCTAGAAGACCTGTCATTTGGAGATGCTTTCTCACTAATGAGAGAGTGTTTCCACTGGGAAGCCCATAGGGCCTGTGCTCCCCAAAACAAAGGCATGGAATTCCTTGAGATTAGCCTGCCAAAACTTCTAGCTATTCTTCTAGTCCTGGTGGCTGTCTTGCATGTTTGTAATACAAGTAGATTGCAAGCAGACTACATGCTTTGACCTTTTCTACAGAGTGCAGGCTCCCCAGAAATTCCTGTATATAAACTTTATAGCAGACCAAGATATAATGTCCCTGGAGTTAAGGGAGCTAGCCTGGGTACTCTTGGTTTTAACACATTTCCTAATGGTAAGTGGAATGTGCTATTGGGCAAGTATGGAGAAAAAAGTGTATGCTTCTGCAGTCCTGACATTTAGGGCCTTCAGTTGCCAGACATAGATTCTCGGATAGAAAGAGCATATTTTATTACAGCTGCTGTAAGATTGTGGAAGTAAAAGATAAGAACAGTAGGGCAGCTTTGGTCCAGCAAGTCCATACCATTCTGCAGTTATGTAAAAAAAAATCCTAGTAACTAGGGGTATGTTCCTGTGGGTGCTTCAGCCAAGGCAGCTGTTATGGAGACAGTCCTGGCTGAAAATTCAATTCCTGTCTAAAAATGTCTATGTACAGCTGCCAGTCATGGCATAGAGGGATAAAGCCCTGACTACATAGCAGATGACCCAAGTTTTATCAAGCGTATTTGGGAGGTTGTAGGAGCTGGCCAAAGAGATTGCATCGGAGTGGTGTGGCTGGCTTGCCCATCCTTGTTTGGGGGGGGGGGGGATAAGGAGGCATCTTTGTCTCACCACATGGGTAATTTCTAGTAAAAGCACTAGGTGTTCACCTTGCGGATTTCTGAGCTGGCTGAGCTCATACTTCCATAGTAGATTCACACACACATAGCTAAGGAGAAATTAGCATGTGAAGACAGACTTCCAGTTGAGGGTTGTTGCTGCGGGCTGTGGGGAGCTGGTGAGCTGGGAGGGGAGTACTATTACAAGGGGAGGATAGGTTGCCCTCCCCACAAACAGCAAGCTGGTCCACTACCTACTGACTCAGTCTTGAAGGGGAATGGATGGATGATGGGGTGTACCTGTCGAGACAAATGGGTCATAGGGTTATTCTAGCTAGGGAGTACCCAGCACCCTTTCCAGCAGAATGAATAGGCCATTTGGGTTGAAGGTAGTGGAGCCACTGGCCAGGGTCCTGGGGAGAACGCAAAAACATTGCAGCTACTTAGCTTCTCTCTGGATAGAGTGACTCTTTGGACCGTAGGCTTTTAGTGTGTTTAAAAAAATGGAAGCCAGGAGAAGACTGTGGACATTTTCCTCCTCCCTGCCTAAGTGTATCAGGAATTACCATTTGAAACTATGTACTTTTTGTTGTTAGCAAAGCAAAAGGAGAGTAGTCCAAAGATGGGAAGGTATTTTAAAAGAGAGAGAGTGGCAACAAGAAGACAGAGGGAGGCACTGGGGACCAGCAAGGCTTCCCCTGCCCAAGGGAATCGACTGTGGTTACTGCAACCCTTTGCCCACTCAGAAGAAGAAAAACAAGCTGGCCTGCTACCCTCCATGCTCCTATTTGGCCCCTTTCTTCATGATAGGAGGCAGACTGGCATCTTTCTTCAAACAGTGTCTAGGGATTACTTCAGACAAGTGGATCTCAAAGATCATCACAACTACTATTCTTTATTTATTTTAACCTATTTGGGTGTCCATCTGTCTTTCCGTTGTTGGCCACATTAGTTCAACTACGATAGCCCTCTTTTCAGGGGTGACCCATGGTGGTATTTATACCACTAGCGGGAGCCTTGACCATGGTACTGGGGAACTTTCCCTACTTTTTTCATTTGCTGCCATGGGATCTTTTACATACACCTGAACTACTGTCAGCTCAGGCAGACTTGGTTACCATCTCATTTGAAGGGCACACTTTCACGAGTGCAGCACCCCTATGCTGTACTGCAGTGTCTGTATTGGAAATGAATCTATTTACCTGGTGTGGGAATAGAGCCCACAGCCTTCTGATCTTCCAGCACCAAAGGCAAGTGTGCTACCTGTTGCACCACTGACCCTACCAAATTCACAGAAAAGGGAATTTTCAAGGTGCTAGGAGATCTGGTGTCTCTCATAAAACCCGTGTTAGAAGAGATTTTATCTCAATGCTCTTCTGAAAAATTTCTACCACTACAGGAGGTGAAAGGCTTCTATTCACAGCTCTTTCAGTTTCCCAGAAAAATATGCCCACTTTGACCTCATTCTAGATTTAATAATGTTCTTAAAAGTACCAAAATTTAAAATGGTGACATTCCAGGTGTTGCTTCCCATGCTAAGCCCCCAGGTCTTCATTGTTACTTTGGATATAAAATATGCTTACCTACGTATTCCAGTTTTATCAAAGTCCCAGACAGAGGTCTCTCAGCCTCAGGTGTAAGCTATTCATTTCAAAAGTCCACATGCTATGCCACAGTCAGGTGACTGTTCCCAAGCAACTAATTAAGTTGTGGAGTTCCAAATGGATGAGCCTTCAACTTATTTAAACTATCAGTTACGGACTCTACAGTAATTGATTTTGATAGATAATCACTGCCAATCCAATTTCTGTTTGTGTGCAAGCAGTTATAACAGTGTATCCTGTCTTTTATCTTTTCCCATATACTGTTGGTATACTACTACAGGGGGACCCCCCCAATGAGGGTTTGTTTGCAGCCCTGCCAAAAAAAAAAAAAAAAACACACGTTTCATTGAGTGGGAGGCTCTGATTGGACCTTCACAGAGTTGTATTCCGATAAGCTCTAGGGTTAGCCTTTGTCCTTTGGGAGTTCTCTGCTGTTTTGTTGGATTTGCAGTTCAGTGGTTTGCTTCCAGTTTGATGGCTTTCTGCCTGCCTTTACTTTGTCATCCTTCCTCTTCCTTGAAATATTCAGGCAGACATCTGTGGGGCTTTCACCACTTTTTTTTTAATTTCAAGATTTTCAAAGAATGTATGCTTTGCAGGTAGCATCCCCAGCTGTGACTCTAATTGTTCCTGCTGTATTATATGTCCACAGCAAATCGGTCAGCAGTAATGAAAACTGACATTACTGTCTCTAGTGCACCTTATTGCAATATCCTGATGTTTTGCTCTTGAGTTTTTCACTGCTTTTATATTGCATATCATAAATATATATATGAGGCATTTTTTAATGTAATACATATCCAGGTAATTAGGACTGGTTTTCCAAAAGAAATTAGAGAAAGTTGAAGAGCTGGTCTGCTTGAAAAGCCTAATAATCTTTCTGATTTTATTATATATTTTGTGGAGGGTGCAAAGTGGCAACAGGCAGGCACCTTGACATCTCTTGCCAGTTCCAGTTTTGTTATTTCTGCCAGTAAGTGTGCATCTTCCTACTTCCCTTGTACTTTATCTGGCAATATTTTTTTGTTTTCTCCCAGTTGTTTTGACTTTTTGATTTAAGTGAAGAACTTAATTGAATTTTACTTAACCATTTTCTGACTGTAATTTACAGGTTAACCACATTTGCTGGCATTTTTTTCTGGTTGTTTCCTTTTTACTTACACAAGCTTTCTTTAGTGTTTAGTTTCTCTGAGCTTTACATTTATGTGACTTTTAATGTAATTTCTGTTGGATTGTTTGCTTGGTGAAAAGTCTGTGTGTTTTGTTCATTGTATTTATTGCACTTGTACATTTTTTGTTTTGTATCTCCCTGAACTCAGTAATATGGTTGTAGTTAGCATTATACCATACTTTTATAATTTTTGTTTTTGATGGGACTCTTTGATTCTGTCCTCATGTTCATTGGTAAAATAGTAGAGCAATTTAGATTAATTTAACTGCTCTAATCCTCCAGAGCATGCCTAGCAGTATCTATCCATCCACACCCCCTTTTCCCGTTTTTACACATGGCATCAGGGTGTCGTTTTCAAAACTGACCATCAACTACAGTTAAGGTTCCCAACTCTGGGTGGCTAGCCTTACCGCGGCTGTTATTCTGTACCACACTTGCACGCACACACACCTATAGCCAAGCAGTGTGATGCAACGTAATTTTTTTAACGGGATTATTTGTAACATATTTTTCATTATAGCATATAGATTTTTTTAGTTTTCTGTTCTGTCATTATTTTAATTTCCTTTCTTAGTTTTTTTAATGTTATTGGTATAATTTAAGTGTTGGCTACTGGGGTGTTTTTTTAATACAATTTTTGTGTATTATATGTAGTGTTATGATACTGTGTTATGAAAGGGGACCCCCTGTTGGCTTTTTGCCCTTTCTGTCCCCCCTAGCAATCCCCAATTTCTATTTTACTATGAAGTTAGGGACCCTAAAGGCTCTGGTGAGGCATAGGCTAATTGTAGGTATTGCTCAGTAAGTAAGTCAGAATCCTTGGAGGGGTAACTTCCTGTCACCCTCTTTGAAAATATACATGGACAGGGGTTCTTTTTATCTTAATGTGATACCTGGAAAGCATGTAAAGCTTTTCAGACTTTTAGATATGGACATTGTTGGCCTTCTTTAGGCCACTGCTGACTAATGCAATATCTAGGCTAAGTGGGCTTGTTCTGATTTGTTTGCAAGATACTTTGTGTTTATAACAGACTTAGTTGAATGAAAACTTTGGGCCTTCCCTTTCCTGTTGTCCATTCCTCCTGGTGTCCTTCCATCCTTATCATTTGGGAGGTAGCATTCAGCTTTGTATTATGGTATATGCTGAGTGCAGTTGTAGACTACGCAGATGAACTGTTATTGAACAAGACAGTTGCAGGGGAAATTTCTTGGAGGAAATGTGTGATGTTCATCGTGTTACACTGCTGCAGTCATTACACTTGGGTTATCCTGCCGTCAGGTGGTTCCCCAGTCGGCCTGAGTTCCAAAGTCTTGATCCGGCGTCAGTTGCTATCGCCTCCTCACTGACGTCAGTGCGACAAGGGGTATATAAGATGCAGCCGACGCCATTTTCTTCTGGCTTTCTTGCTGCGCGGTGCCCGAAGCAAAAGCAGTTCGCAAGTGCCGGTCAGCCAACTCCTGAGATTTTCGTTCCGAATCCAGAACCGAAGTCTTCTACAAAGCTAAGTACCCCATTGGGGAAACTTTTTCTTGCCTCAGACCGATGTCAGTAAAAGTTAATAACTGTATTTTTTGTGGGAAGCAAATACCTCATAAGGATTTCCATTCCTATTGTATCCCATGCCTATGCCCAGACCACAACGTCACTGGTTGTCGGTTTTGTGCTAGGTTTAACAAGTGCATTATTAAACGTCTGTTTGATTTTGCCCGACATTTTGGCAGAAAATTCAATTACACCACGCCATCGGAACTTCTGACGACCGAAATACATAAAAAGTGCAAAGACAAGGACAGGCATCCGAGGCCCAAAACTGACGACGAGGCCTCTTCTAGGCCAGTCGCAGGTTCTCCGGTTTTCAGCGAGGTGCCTTCGCAGCCCCTGACGACCGCTTCTACAGACCCACAGGCCGCCTCCGACTCCCACATGGAGCTGGCTGGGCCTTCGGACACGCACGTTTTTCAGCCTACCGAATCTAACCCTTCAGAGGGAACCGAAGTAGGTGAGCAATCCACAGCTTCAGAGGGTGTTTTCAGACCTACCCAGTTAACCATTAAACCCTCTGAAAAGTCTAAGCCCCCCCTTAAAAACAAAGAAACAAATACAGCATTCTCCAGGACAGGCCTCCGTGCCTAAGAAACAAATGCTCAAAATGGCCGAAGACCTAATCACCCTGATCAGGGGGTCCCATCCCCCACCTGATAAAAGGCCCAGACAGGATGCAGACTATGAATCATCCGACCAGGTGTCCATTTTGTCAGATTCATCCTCAGACCTAGGATATTCTTTACCTCCTTATGAGGATTCCGATGCTGAGGAATCAATTCCATCAGCCTCTCCTCCTGAGGACTACTCCTTTGGGGAAACCTTACATACCATGAGGGAGCATTTCCATTGGGAAGGCCAGGATTACTCAGAATCCAAGAAAAGGCTCAGAGACTTCCTTTTATTACCTCAACACAGACCCTTTGCTATTCCGCCAGTTTTAGATATTGTGGACGATGTGTACACTGAATCCAGCTTAAATACTGACTCCTTACCTCCAGCCCCAGTTAAACCTGATAGGTATTACAGAATCCCTGACTCGCACAAATTTCTGTATAAAAGCCCTGTTGCTGACCCTGAAACTATTTCTCAGGGACCCAAAGGGATTAAGGCCTCATCAACAAAAAAACCCAATTCCCTCGACAGAGATTCCAGAGCATTAGACAGATGGGGAAAGAAAGTATATACATCTGCAACTTTAGCAATGAGAGCCTTAAATTGCCAGTTTCACATGCTAAAATATCAGCAATTTTTGATGTCTCCGTTGAAACAAAAAAATGCTTTCAGATTCAGATCCTCCTAATTTTAAAGAAATGCAGGATTTATTGCATGCAGCTGAACAAGTGGGAAAACATACTTTGCAATGTGGTTTTGATTCTTTAGAGGCCTCCTGTAGAGCAGCAGTTACAGGCTCTGTCATTAGAAGACATGCTTGGTTAAAAGAACATACGTTACCAGATCATGTTAAAGCAAAATTATTGGATGCACCTTTGCAGCGGGATGTGTTGTTTGGAGTTAAGGCAGAAGAGGTATTAAAGAAGATGGAGGATAAGGCAAAATCTATGCAAACGGTGAAGGATTTCTTACAGGTTTAGCATCCTCGATTTAGCAGAAATTGGCCAACAAAGAATTGGTCCTTTCCAGTTACACACCGACCTGAAAGGGGCAGATACAGACGTCCAAGAGGTGTAGAGGGCAACCACAAGGTCCTTACAGGTCTCGACAATGGGGTGCACCAGGCCAGAAAGAAGGTGAAGACAGGCCCCAACCATATAAAAAGCAGCCTCAATAACTTCCCACTTCAGCTGCCAAACAGCTCTCTCTTGGCAGCCCCCTTAGGAGGGGAAACTGGCACTTCTCTACCACAATTGGCATTGGATCACCAAAGACAAATGGGTTCTCAACATTGTATCTCAAGGTTACAGGTTCCACTTTCACACTCTGCCAAGGTTAAAAGGAATGCCAAATCTCCCACCAAATCAATGGACAGAGGATCAAAAACATATTACAGCACTCATGGACATGAGAGCTATTCAAAAGGTACCACCACAGGAACAAGGACAAGGATTTTACTCCAGACTCTTTCTGGTTCCCAGAAAGGACAAAGCCTGGAGGCCCATTCTGGATCTTTCTTCTCTAAACACTTACCTGGATGTTCCGAAATTCAAAATGTTGACACTACAGCAACTTCTTCCCATGCTGGGCAAGAAAGCTTGGCTCGTGACCTTGGACATCAAGGAGGCATACCTGCATGTTCCTATCAGACAAAACTGCAGAAGATACCTCAGATTTATAGCTGGTTCAGTGCACTATCAATTCTCTGCACTGCCCTTTGGCTTATCTACTGTGCCCAGGGTATTCACAAAGTGCCTTGCACCACTAATTGCATTTTGCAGACAGAAAGGAATTCAAATTTATCCGTACCTGGACGACTGCCTGATTCAAGCAGAGAGCAAAGACATTCTTCTAAAGCATCTGGCGTTCGTTAAAAAGTTATTAAGTTGCCTGAGGTACACAGTAAACGAAAAGAAATCAAAACTAGTGCCCTCACAAGAGATAATATTCCTGCGTGCCAGCTTGAACACAACGGCCCAGATGGCTTATCTTACGCCAGACAAGCAAGGACAACTGACTCAATACTTTCAATTGATGGCAACAAAGACCCAACTCCCTGCAAGAAAAATTCTGCAGGCCTTGGGTTACTTGGCATCTTGCATACTACTAATTCCATATGCCAGACTGCATATGAGGAAACTACAATGGTACCTAAAGAGTGTATGGTCTCAACACTGTCAAAGTTTGGAAACAGTTATAGCACTAATTCCTTGCCTTCAACAGGAGTTTTGATGGTGGTCTCAAGCTTGTCACCTCAACAAGGGACAGCCTTTTACTCAACCCACAGCCAGGCAAACACTGACAACAGATTCATCGGATTACGCCTGGGGAGCACACATGGCAGGAAAATGTATTCAGGGTGAGTGGTCCGCAGAGCAAAGGCATCTTCACATAAATCAAAAAGAGATGCTAGCTGTACAAAATGCCCTTATAGCTTTCAAGGACCTGCTGCTGCATCCAGGGCAACTATTACTAAAGGCAGACAGCACCACAGTTATGTGGTACATAAGCAAGGGGGCACACACTCCTACCCCCTCTGCAGACAAGCCATGACCTTGTGGAACACAGCTCTAGACTACCAAGTTCATCTGCAAGCACAATTCCTGCCAGGAGAGAAAAACACACTGGCAGACGACTTAAGCAGAAACATTATGGATCCCCACGAATGAGAATTGAATCCACAAATATTCAGAATGATAACACCAAAATGGTGGAGCCCAGACATAGATCTGTTTGCATCACCAATGAACTGCCAGCTTAGAAATTCTGCACAAGGAGTTACCATCCACAAGCATGGAAAGTGGATGCCCTCTCATTCAGCTGGAAAAACCTACAAGTATACGCTTTCCCACCTCTACCTCTCCTTCCAAAGGTACTCATAAAAGCCAGGCAAGAAGAGCCAAAGATGATCCTGATTGCACCAGACTGGCCATGCCAGCACTGGTACCCAATCTTAAAAAACATTAGCTCAGGAACCACCCTGGATTTTGCCTCAAATCCCACATTTGATGACTCACCCCAACAATCTGATACTTCACAGCCAGCTAAAGACCTTAAACCTAGCTGCATGGAAAATTCCTTAGTCAAGTAAGCAATGCCTCTCTCCAAAGCTGTTATGGATGTCATTCTGGAGGCCAGAAGGCCTAGTACCAGGAAAGCCTATTCGGATAAATGGAAGAGATTCTGTGCCTGGAATCAGGCTCACAGCCTTGACCCTCTTGTCCCAAACATTCCTCAGATACTACAATATTTAACTGAGATGCTGGACAAGGGCCTCTCCTTTTCATCCATCAAGATCCACGCCTCTGCCATTTCTGCTCATTACAACATGGATCCACCAATTTTCTCTCATCCTTTGCTCAAACAGTACCTCAGAGGGGCTAAAAACATAAGACCGCCCTGTAGAGCACCTACCCCAACTTGAGACCTCAACTTTGTTTTGGAAAAATTAACTTTAGCTCCTTTTGAGCCAGCTAACACAGCAGAATTAAAATATATCTCTTGGAAAACTGCTTTGCTACTGGCAATAACATCAGCACGAAGAGTTTCAGAATTACAGGCACTAATGGCAGTGGAACTTTTCATCATTTTCCACCAGGACAGGGTGTCTTTAAGAACTAACCCTACGTTTATGCCTAAGGTGTTATCAAGTATGGCTCTAAACCAAACTATTCACTTGCCAACTTTTTATCCAAAACCACAAAATAAAGGGGAGAGACTACTGCATTCTTTGGACTTTCACAAGCAGTTATACTTCTACTTGGACAAAACCAAAGCTTTCAGAAAATCTGAGCAATTATTGGTAGCATATGCTGCAGGAGCACAGGGAAAAGCAATTTCAAAACAGACTATTTCAAAATGGATAGGACATTGTATACATTTCTGCTATACACACCATGGGAAATCTGTTCTTAGCAGCATTAGATCTCACTCCACCAGGGCAACAGCCACTTCAACTGCCTACCTCAGAGGAGTACATACCAAGGATATTTTGGAAGCAACAACATGGAGTTCTGTGCATACCTTCACCAAGCATTACCATTTGCCTTTATACTCCAAATCCAGAGCTGGCTTCGCCACTGCTGTGCTGCAGGGCCTTATAGCCACCCCTAATGCCTTATAGAACCAGCCACCCTACCTCAGCTTTGGGATTCCACCCAAGTGTGATGACTGCAGCAGTGTAACACGATGAACATAGTACAGTTTTGTACGTACCATAAATGTAGATGTTCGAGTGTAAACACTGCTGCAGTCCAGGTTACCCTCCCTCCTTCCCCTCTTACTTGCTGGTACGTACCTAGGTCTTCTAACCTTACTACCTATGGGGAGTATTTGCTGGTAACTGAAAATTGTTGTTTGCTTTTCTTATGTATACTTTACTAGCAATTTGAATTGCCTACCCTATTTGGGGGCACCTGACATCTGGGGCAAGAAAAACTGAAGAAAATGGCGTCGGCTAAATCTTATATACCCATGTTGCACTGACGTCAGGGAGGAGGTGACAGCAACCGACACCGGACTAAGACTTTGGAACTCAGGCCAACTGGGGAGGCCGACTGGGGAATCATCTGACGGCAGGATAACCCAAGTGTAATGACTGCAGCAGCGTTTATACTCGAACATCTACATTTATGGTAGGTGCAAAACTGTGCTTTCTTCAGTCACTATTGCAGTACTAATCCTTGAGTCTTCCTGCCATGCAGTAGCCCACGACCAGCCCAGTTCTGAATCTTTACATCATCGCCAGCCAATGGAAATCTAAGGACCAACATCAAATGTAAGGGTACAAGATGATCATTCAGCACCATCTTCAATTCTTTGTAGCTGTGTAGTCCACTGCACTACTCTGTGTTTTTAATGGTCACAGTTCATTGGCTCATTTTCCAGAGTCCTCTCTGATCTACATTAAGATAAGTACCCCAATGGAGAAATTTTCTTCTAATTAATGTTTACAAAGGTTAATTGCTTCAAGTGTGGGACACAAATCCTACATAAGGTTTTTCATTCATATTTATTTTGCCTGGAACCTGACCATGACATTTCCAGTTTTCAGGATTATGTTAGGTTTTGTTCCAAAACCTTGAAATGTAGGTCTGAAATCCTTGCAGTCCAATGGAGTCTTCAGATCTAACGCCACCCACCATCACATGCCATGGTGTTGGTCGGTTCCCTTCCTAAGAAAAGTAAAGATAAGTAACTGAGGGAGAAAGATATCACAGACATCGGAGAGTGTTCCTTGTCCATGACCAGATCTTCTGTTGACGGTTCCATTGAGGCACCTTTGCAGTCCCATAATCCAACTGCTTTTAAGCCTGAGCCCCATTGCGCAACCCCTCTCTATGGCTGGAAGCCACACCACAGCACTTACTACCACACAAATAATCAAGTCTAAAGCTGCTTTGCAGGCCTCTGCTTCTGAAGCCTGAGTGTTGGTAACCAGGGGAGTAGGCAGTATTCCATTGGCCTTGGTAGTCATACTTGAGGAAATCCCAGGCAAACCAGATAGAGGTCATGGCCACCTGTCTGCATCCAAAGGACTTGATCCCAAAAGGACACCCGTACCTAAAAGGCCTACTAGCTTGACCTAGCTCACATTGGCCTCTTCTATCCAGATTGATGTACAGGACATGGTTAAGCTGCTCCAGGAGTTCATGGATCTCATGAAGTCCAGGGGGCACAGCGAGCTACTGTGTCTATTCTAGGAGCTTCTCTTGGTAGAAGGAGAGATGTTTGTCCCAGAGGATCTAGACGCCTCAGAATCCAAAAGTAAGGAAGCACTAACTTGTACAGATCACATCCCTCCTCAGTCTTTCCCTGGCTCTGATTCAAAAGACACCCTTTCTTCTGCCTCCTCAGTTATTTTTGGGGGAAATTTTGCACAAAATGAAGGAGGCATTCATTTGGGAGAGCAAAGCTTTTTTTCAGGCATAGACTCCATACGGAGAGCTTCTGAGTCTGTCATCTCCCAAACCTTTAGTTATTTCACCTGTGCATGTGGTTCTGGATAATGCTTTTGTGGACATCTCTGTGCACTCTGACTCCCTTCCTCCTGCCCCTAGAAAGGCAGATCACTTGAAACCCACAAGAACCTACATGCAGATCCCTCAGCTCTACAGAATCTGCCATAGGAGCCCTCAAGGTTGCTGCCAGATGTCCTTTACAGAATGACACAGAAGAATGCTCGATTGGTTTGATAAAAAGACTTGTACATCAGTTACCCTGGCAATGAGGGGCTTAACTGCCACTTACATATGTTAAAGTGCAGAGAATCTTTGCAAAAAAAAATCATTGCTAAGGCCGATGGTATCTCAGAAATGATCCTGCAGGGGGACATACAGGAGACCTCTATATCAGCCCTCCAGCTGTCCAGACACAATAAAATGTGGCTGTGATGGACTGGATACATCATGTAGGGCAGCTGCTATGAGATCTGTCACAATAAGACATGCCTGGCTTAAGACACAACCCATCTCAAACCAGGAAAAGGTGGATGCCTTTGATACCCCACTGGATAAGGAGCTCCTCTTTGGTACCCCAGCTGAGAAAGTTTGTAAGAAGTTAGATAAGAAAAGGAAAACAAATTAAAACAGTTGAAGAATTTTGTCTCCCACATCTAGCTACAACAGGAATTGCCTCTCTAAACTTGACCACTGCCTCCAAGGCAAGAAAAAGGGAAACCTCCCTGAGACAAGACCAAGACAGAGCCAAATGTTGCAAGAAGATCAGTGAACTAGACCTTTGGGGGATTTAAGGATCCAGAGCTCCCCAGAGAGCAGCTGTGACTAACCACTTCACCTCTTCCCTACAATCCCCTCACCCTAACCCACATCTCCCTAGCAAGGAGAACTTCCTCCTTCCTACAACAGTGGAAAGTCATCGCCAGAGAAGCGTGGGTCTTGCATATCGTAGAAAGAGGCTAATATCATCCAGTTTGGAGAAACCACCCTTATTTTAGAAAGCCAAAGCCCACAAAGGATCAAGAGGGACTTCTTCCCCAAATTCTAACTTGAGCCTCTACAACAAGAGTCTTTTCAGCCAGTCCCTGTAGAAGAAGTTACAATGTTTTACTCAAGAATATTCCTGGTTCCAAGATAACAGGGCATCTGGAGACCACTCTTAGACTTGTTAAAACTACACAAAACCACAGACCTTGCAAAAACTACTACCCTTGATCTTCTAGGGAGCTTATATGGTGAACCTATACTTGAAAGACCACTTCTTTCACGTTCCAAAATCTAAGGAACAGGAAATATCTTTATGGCAGGTTAGTGATGCTACCAGTTCTGCGCTTTACCTTTTTGTTTATGTACAGCTTCCAGAGTATTCACCAAATATCTAGCACCTGTTACTGACCATTGCACAACACTAGGAGTTCACATTTACCCTTACCTGGACAACTGCTTGATCCTGGGGGAATCCACCCTGGAACTTCAGACAGCTCTGCAAATCACCATGGATTGCTTCCAGAAGGTAAGCCTCACCCTCCTCCTCCATGATATCTTCAATGCAACAAAAGTCCTTCTTACGCCAAGACATGGTCTGCTGTTTGACAAACTATTTACAGAACGTACAAGAAAAGCAGGCAGTCACAGCAAGGGAATTCCTAAGGGCCTTGTGGCACATGGTATCCTTCATCTTAATGTTGCCTCTTGCAACACTGCACATGAAGAAACTCCAAAGGTTCCTTTAAAAAAAACACTTTGTAACAGCACTCATAACCTTTAGAAACCCTGGTTGTGCTTCTTCCCTGCCCAAAAAAGGAACTAATTTTGCGGACAAAAAGCATGCTATAGAACCCATGGGCAAGCTTCTTTCTACCAGAGAGATCACCCCAAGACATCTCGGACATGGACTAGGAAGTGCAGTTCAGAACATTTTAAAGTGCAGGGAATTTGGACTGTAGAACAAAGGAAACTACACATAAACTAAAAATAAATATTGGCAGTGTTTCTGGCAGTAAATGCCTTACAAATCAATCTGACCTAAGGAACACTGCAGATTTGGACAGACACCACCACAGTTATATGATACATAGACAAAGGGAAGCTCATCCATACTTTCTGTACAACATGGCTATAAAGGATTGGGTTCTGGCACAAAAAACAATTGACATAGCATCTTACATAGTGGTCCAGAACAACACCATAGCAGATTCTCTGAGCAAGGACTTTCTGGTCTCTAACAAATGGATGCCGAAGGGAGAGAGAAAGAGACATCTTCCTGAACCTCACCCACCAGTGTGGAAACCCCAGTATAGATATCTTCTCATCTGAACAGCCACTTACAAAGTTTCTAATCACGATCCTGTCAAACAGGGTCATGAAAAGAGGATGTCTTCTCCTTCAGTTGTACAGACCTGTTAGTTGGGTTACCTGATCTTGAACTTGTTTAGTACAGGAGCTTAAGCAGTATTAAGCATTAACATGATGTCTGTACTATAGCAGTTTCATATGGACTTTTCTGCAGTGGGACCAAGTCAGAGATCAGGTGATTTGTTATTGACTTCTGGAGCTGAGAAAAGCCAACTTGATATGATCCAATTTTTAGGGTTGGAAAAGGCTACTTCTGCTATGTTGGGATCTCCATTAACTGGACTCTGCCTAAAAAGGCACTATGGGAGAAGCAAGGGCTTTGGGTCAGTATGCAGAAGAGATGGAACAAGAGATACAGGCTATCAGTCATCTTGTCCCATGCTGACACATACTGGACCCCCCCACCCGAATGACATCAGCTACTAAGCAAATTGTTGAAACCAATCTTTTCTTTGTATATAGCTATAATCCTAGGTGAAGAAAGGATTCCTCTGAGGACTAGTGTCATGCCTGCCCTGGGCATATGCATGTTGAGATCCAACATGAGGTGCATAACCCTGATGGCTATGCAGAGGGATAAGTCATTACACTCACATGGGCTACCACTAGGTCATAGTTATATTTGTCTGGTGAGAGGGACTTGTGATGTCATAAATGCTAGCACCAGAAAGACGACTGTTACTTCCTTATATCCAGTCTTGAGTGTGATGTCTGTGTACATGACATGCCAATTACTAAGACGTTAGTGTTTGCACTCATGGAATTTGAAGTATTAGATAACTTGCAGCCTTCCTGTTGGTATCCCTTTATTAAGTATGAGCTTGGTGCTGGTGGATATCGTTGAGACCCAGTCTTCTTCCCAAGAGTCTTTGTTAGTGACTTTGTTAAAACCTGAGCATAAGTCATTTTAATGTGGCTACGATGAGATGTCTGTGATGGTGTGTAATAGGCCATTTTAGTGGGGAAGTGGGATGTTTCCAAATTGCATAATTACTCACATTTCTCACAGACTGAATTATTTGTTTCATGTAGAAGTTCATTGATTGTGAACATATGCAATTTTTACACTGCTTGAGAGTAACAAAATACTAAAAGTCTGGCAATGTAAGGAATATAAGTAGGTTTACTTTCCACTTTTTTTCCCCTCTGGGTTTTTGATTTAGTTTGATCTAAGTGCTCAATATACACTGCTTGTAGCCTGGCTAGTTGCAAGGTGTAAAAGGAGAACTAAAGTGGCACAGCTAACTTGGAACAGCAAATAACATGTTAGTGTGCAGTTGTATGCGAGAACAGCACAGCTGGTGTAGCAACTGCTACAGTTAAAAAGAGTCTCCTCAGCTCATAACAGTGCTGTAACACTGAGGAGCACAGTATGCAACTAGTAATGGACCAGTAAAATATTTCAGATCTGGTTTCAGCAAGAGCTCATATGCACAGCTCTCTAGACAAAAGGTGGGATGGCTATTTGAAGGTTGCACACTAAATTTAGCTGCGTTATAAGACTAAGATTCCAATTTTTGGTGAGATGTGTTATTGTTCACATAACCGTTTATTTATAGAAAGTGCATTAGCAATAGTAACTCTAGTAGATGTTAATGACTGATAGATTTGATAAGAGGCATCAAGTCTTTATTATGTAATTGTTTTGCAGCAGTGTTAATGTTAAGGTATTTGTAGTGGTTTACGGTTTTCTGTACATATTGTTTGAGTGGGCTTGTAGTAGTCGGATTAATTTTTATTTCCAAATACCACGAGTTTAGTTTTCTTCTTATTGATTGTAAGCCATGAATCTTGCAACCACCTAAGAATGTCAACAAATCTTTAACTATTACAACTGTGTTAGTGTTGTCATTACAGACACAGTCATCTGCATGTTATATCTGTTTAAGACCACAAGTGTGGTAACACATGTCCTTCGTAAAAATGGTCGGTAATAATGGGATCGAAATGGAGCCCTATAGGACAGACAGATTTGATTGGTGTTTTTGTGATGAATCATTTTGTGAAGCTGCTAGAATTCTTTTAAATGGGTGTAAAACCACAGCCAGACAGTTGTGCTGCAACCTGTGTTTTTGAGTGTATGTAAAAGGAATTGGGCATCTGCTTTGCATTTGACTAGGTGTAGACCTGACCAAGACGTAGCCAGCTTTATTCCTTCCTTCCTTGGATGCCTTTATTCCATTTATTTTCCAGATTGTATGCACCTCACTTAGGTTTTATTGATGGGGATTAAACAGATGTAATCCTAACCCCCCCTGCATAAACACAAGGGGTAGAAATCCTCTAGAAATGGAAGGTGGGAGATATTGACATGCACTTGGGGCCAACACTGCTGTTGGGGGAGAAAAAGGCTTGCTATGCTTGTGCCATTGTTTATCTACTACCCTTTGTTCTTGCTGTAAATTCTCATTATTTTCACTGGCCAGGATGTGGAAAAAACATGTCTGCTATGCCAGCAGTACAAAAAGATAGCTTTTTCAGAAATGTGCTAGTGTCCAGACCTTGATAGGTCCACTTTATAATGTGGGATGTTATGTGGTCCAATCTCGCCTACATTCTTACTCACAGGTTTGGAGCCGAGTATCGGCTCCGACTCGGCCAACTTTTTATTTTCTAGCACAAAGTCTCTAATTGGCTGGGCTAAACAAGTATCCCATGTTGCACTGCTCTATAGCCCCAGATCTCATTTGCCGCTCATGTAGCTAGGACGTGGTCTCGCTTGGCTGTGGCGAAGTAACTTTAAAACTTCTTTTTTCTCTCAGAAAGTTGTGGTTTTTCAGACAAAGCTATTTTAATAACTATTTCTCTTTGTTCGGAAGTTGTTGTGAGTGTTTTTGAGTATCCCTTCTGTTCCTGCGGGCTAGGCCCATTTAAATTAGAGGACCTAGTCCTCCTTATTTTGTGTAAAATTTATTTCTGATTCTTTTCTGTGTAGAGAGTAGTTTTTTTTCCCCCGCTATTTTAGAGTGAGTGTAGACTCCCAAAGAACCTTTTGAATTAGAGATTCTTTGGCTGTTTCTTATGACAGTAGTTTCCTGCCTTGCCATTTTTTCTAGGTTTCTGTGGCTTGCGTGTGTTTTTTGGTGTACCAATCTCTGTTAAGATGTCTAAGGATCAAAAGGAACATAAACCTTCGGGGTTTAAGAAATGTTCCAAATGTAACTACAAGATGTCCATTACTGATGGATATTCAGTTTGTGTATACTGCCTAGGGGCAATTCATTTACAAGAGTCCTGTAGTTTTTGTCACGCCTTCAGTCTGAGGGTGTTACAGGAAAGAAAAAACAAACTTATACTGAAGGGTCTCCTAAAACCTTCTTTTGAAGAGTCTTTAGACTCTTCCTCGATTACTCATGCTAAGGCTTCTAAGGCGAAGAAGAGATCTCCGGCTCTGTCTGTCTCCACGGAGCCCCCGGAGAAGACTTCTAAATTGGATGTTACCCCCTCGGCTCCTCTGTCCTCGGGGCCACAGGAGGTATCTGTTGTGCTGGAATTGACCTCTGCTCCAATTCTATTGGAACCCATTCGAAGCCGGTCACCCAGTGTTACGCATGGGTCTCCATCTCTTTCCTCCAAATCCTCCAGGCTGTCTGAATTGGATGTGGATAGGGTGGTTCAGAGGCTCCTGCAGTCGCCGGTGTTAGCAAAATAATTTCAGCTCTGACCCAGTCGGCTCCGGAGCCTGTCCCGATGCTTGTACCGATTGTTCCTCCTCCGAGCACTTCCTTGTCTTCGGTGCCAGAGTGCTCCGCTCTGAGTGATGTTCTTGTGCCGGCTCCGATACACCTCAAGGGTTTATCGGTGCTGATGACGGCTCCATCCTCTGGATGTCCTTCATGGATGCATCTGCAGTCATAACAAGTGGGTTGTCCTGTCGTCAGGCAGCCCTGCAGTCGGCCGGATTCCAAAGTCCGGGTCCGGCTTCGGCTGATGTCGCCTCCACCCGGCGTCATCTCTGTTGGTCTTGGGTATAGCATCAGCCGACGCCATTTTCCTCAGTCTTTCTTGCCAGGAGAGCAGAAGCTGTTCGCAAGTGCGGTCGGTCGGATCCAGAGATTACTTCTGCGAATACTACAAGACTTCTAAAGCTAAGTACCCGTTGGGGACTCTTTCTTGCCTCAGCCCGATGTCAGAAAAAGTTAACAATTGTTTAACCTGTGGAAACAAATACCATAAAGATTTCCACTCTTACTGTCTGCCTTGTTTAGGCCCAGCCCACGACGTAGCAGCCTGTTCGGCCTGTGCCTCTTTCAACGAGCGCTTAGCGCGGGTCGGAGTTTGCAGAACAGTTTTTCGGTACTGATTTTGCATTATGCCGTCGGATCCTCCGACTACCCAATCTACCAAAAACGTTAAAGATAAAGACCGACACTTTCGCGTCCGGTTTTCGGCCGAACCAACCACGCAAAAACAGCGAGTGTCGGTTTTTTGGCGACCGAGAAAACTGATCAAAGTACAGCTGAACCTATTCTTACAACTGAGGCCCCTGCTACAACTCTTGAATGCGACCTCAGAAATTTTACCCACTACGGTGGTTGACTTATCAGACACCATCCTTGGATGTCTCTACCCCACGTATGCTGCTAGGCCTCAGCAGCCATGTCCATTAAGGCCTTCACCAGGGCTAAAGCAGCCAAGACTACTAAATCAGTGCCTGTTAACCCCCCACATCCAGGCCCTCTTCTAGTTCAAAAATTTTTTCAGAGAAGATTTTTTTTAATTAATTAGAGGATCTCAATCTCACCCAGACAGGGCCTCTCAGCCCCCAGAGAAGAGACCTAGGGCAGAGCCCCTGAGCCAGTGTCTTCTGATGATTCTGCTGATGAATCAGACATAACTGACCAGCCAGAGGCTCCCTTCTCAATTATGAAGATTCTGATGCTGAAGAATCCATTCCAGCTGCTTCCCCACCAGAAGAATTCTCCTTTGGGGAAACCTTGCATGCCATGCGAGCAGTTCCAATGGCAGCAACAGGATTTTTCAGACTCCAGAAAAGACTTAGGACCTTTCTGCACCTCCACAGCACAGGCCCTTAGCTATACCTCCTGTTCTCTCTGTGGTGGATGATGCTTTCAATGATGTTTGCTCGCTCAGATTCTTACCTCAGCCCCTGCCAAACCAGACAGATTTTACAGGGTGCCAGATACTCATCACCACCTTTACAAGGCCCTCTTGCAGACCAGAAACTATATCCCAGGGGTCCCAAGGCAGTAGCGCGTCACAGCTAAAAACCCTATTCCTTCTGGAAAGGAAAGGGAAACAGGTAGATAGACAGATGGACTACACTTCAGCTACTCTCTCAGCTAGAGCTTTAAACTGTCAGTTTCACATGATACAATACCAAGAGTTTATGCTTGATCAGTTAACTAAAAACTAACCACTGATGATTCTCTTGATAAGAAATATGTGTATTAGAGATGGTAAATACAACATACAAGCAAACCATTCCTTAAAATGTGGCTATGATGCACTGGAGGCTTCATTTAGATCAGCCATGACAGGGCACAGTGATAAGAAGGCATGCATGGCTGAACAACTTTACCATGTGTTAAAGCTAAGTTGCTTAGATGCTCTATGGACAAGACAAGTTTGTTTGGTACACCTGCCCAGCAGGTTATGAAAAAATGGAAGAAAAGGCAAAAATCTGTTCAAACTGTCAAAGATTTCTTGCAGGTTCAACCCCAAGGTTTAGCAGGAAGTCCTTTCCTGACTCCACAAAATTTCCAGAGGCAGAAACCAACCCAGAGGAGGTGCCTACAGAGGCGACGGTGGCAAGGTAACAACAGAGGAACAGACACACACACCCACACTACATCAACACAACCATGACTTAATCTAACTCCGCCTACCAGGGAACAAATAGCAGCTCCTCTAGGCGGAAGAAGTTAACTATTTTCAAAGAGGTTACGGTTTCACTTCCACACACTTTTACCAAAGAAAAATGCCAAATCCAAATCTACCTCCAAATCAAAAAGCTCGCCAGATAATGGAGTTAGCAAACATGAGAGCTGTGGAAGAGTGTGGACAGCAGAACAAGGAAAGGGTTCTTCTCCAGACTATATTCCTATCAAGAAAGGAAAAAAAAAAAGTTGGCCAATTCTTCTCCTGTCCACCTTAACCTTAAATAATCATTGTCCCAAAGTTCAAAATGACTTCTTCCCATGCTGGGCAAGGAGTCTTGGCTGGTAACTCTAGATCCCAAGGAGGCATACCTGCAGTCCCCATTCGACCAATCTGCAGAAGATACCTCAGATTTCTTGCAGGATCAGAGCACTATCAATTCTCAGCATTGCCCTTTGGCTTATCTACTAAGCCCAGAGTATTCACAAAATGCCTGGCATCAATGTCGCCAATACAGACTACGGGAATTCAATTTACCCCATACCTGGGCTGACTACCTATACAAGGGGACAACAAAAAACAACAACAACAGATTTACAAAGGGTCATTTACTTGCTACTGGTTGCAGATACACAGTCAACACACAAAACAAGTCAAAATACCATCCCAAACAAGGACATTCTTGAAGGTGGACACAGTACAACAAATGGCATTCAACACTACAGAAAACAAAAGAACTTCCTCTTTACTTCTTAGCACTAACCAAACTGAACAAGTTAACAGCAAAATACTTACTGCAGGCTTTGTATATCTTGGTCCCATTACAACAGGAGTTCCTATGGTGGGCTCAGGCATGCCAGTCAAACCCCAGGCCTACTTTTTTCCCAGATGTCCAAACAAGTGAGGCTATCACAAACAGGCGCTTCAGACCTAGGATGGGGGCCCACATGCTGGACAAATGGCAAGCAGGATTGTACAGGATCAACTTCACCTCACCATCACAATCTAAATGCTGGCAGTAAAACTGGCGTCCAAAGTTCAAACCATTCCTCAAGAGGGCCAGTTGATGATAAGGACAGACAACACACAGTTCATCATGTGGTACATCAACAAGGAAGGGAGGCACTCATTCATACCCCCACAGAGAATGACCTTTGCTGTGGACCCTGGCACTCAGCTACAACATTCAGTTACAGGCAATATTTGTACGGGGAAAGACTCTAGCAGACATATTAAGCAGAACCACCTTGATGCCTTGAAAAAGAAATGGGAGATACCACAGACCTATATACATCACGGACATTCCACCCACTAGCATGGAAAGTGGACTCCTCTCCTTCAACTGGAAAGGCCTAACAGCATATGCATTCCACCTCTTCCTTTGATACACAAAGACTAAACTAAAATCAAAGCGTCCAAAGGATAATAATGATAATGTAGGCTAAAGCAGAACAACACTGGTACCCACTACTGAAGAGCAGCCATGCGGAACAATATGTGTGGCCACTGATGCCTTTGGCGTTAACTCAGAACAACAGCATCATACATCCAAACCTAAAAACGCTGCAACTGACTGCATGGAACATCACATAGCAGCAGCTAATCCAGAACTTTCCCAAAGAGTTAAAGACATTATTCTTGACCTTCAACAAGAAGGAACTATGCTGGAAAATGGAAAAGGTTTGTCATTTGGAAAGAGGAAAAGATGCGTCAAACATAGATATGCCTAACATTCTGGAGTATCTGGCCGAACTTCTTCATTCAGGCCTGTCCTACTCCTCCATCAAGATACATGCATCAGCTATTTCAGCAGAATACAGCTTTGATCCACCTGTTTTTCGCACCCTTTGCTCAGGCAGTTCCTCAGAGGAATCAAGAATGTAAAACCTCCAAGGAAACCACCATTACCAGCTTGGGATTTAAACTTTGTGCTAGAAAAGTTGACACTATCACCCTTTGAACCAGCAGCAACAGCAGACCTACAACACCTATCATGGAAAACTGCTTTCCTACTGGCAATTACTTCAGCAAGGAGGGTTTCAGAACTACAGGCCTTAATGGCAGTGCAACCCTTCCTAATCTTCCACCAAGATAGAGTGTCCATGAGGACTAATCCTACATTTATGCCCAAGGTGGTATCCAGAGTATCTTTAAACCAGGCAATCCACCTACCTACCTTCTTTCCCAACCCACAAACAGAGGGGGAAGAATACTGCATACCTTGGATGTACATAGACAGCTACGCTACTACTTGGACAGAACAAAAAATAGCAGAAAGACTGACCAACCTTTTGTAGCCTATGCAACAGGAAGGGAAGGAAAAGCTATTTCAAACAGACAATCTCCAAATGGATAGGAAATTGCATACGATACTGTTACTCCTTCCATGGAAAACCAATTCTACAGAACATAAGACCTCATTCTACAAGGGCAACAGCCACTACCACAGCCTTCTTACGAGAGTGGCAACCAAAGACATTATTGAGGGGCTACTTGGACCTCCGTGCATACATTTGCCAAGCATTATAATTTGCCTCTATATTCCAGATCGAGCAGGATTTGCCACTGCTGTACTGCAAGGGATCCTAAACACACCATAATCTACTTTTATCCTCCTCCCTAGTTGGCTATGGTATTCTACCCACTTGTTATGACTGCAGATGCATCCATGAAGGACATAGTACAGTTTTGTACCTACCATAAATGTAGATGTCCGAACTGGATAGCATCTGCAGTCAGGATTACCCTCCCTTCCCCTCTGTGGTACTCCTAGGGTGTTTACCCTCCTAATAGCTAGCTGTTGTATCTGGGGAGTCTTTATGGTGTATTTGTTTGTATATACATTACATAATATGCTTTTTTGTGTTTACCTCTATCTATTTGGAAACATTGGCATCTATCCAAATTTTAGCCTGCAAGAGGGCTACTGGCATCTGGGGCAAGAAACACTGAGGAAAATGGCGCCGGCTGATGCTTTACACCCTTTTATACGAAGACCAACAGAGATGACGTCGGGTGGAGTGACATCAGCGAAGCCCGGACCCGGACTTTGGAATCCGCGACTGCAGGGCTGCCTGGACAGGAGAAGGACAACTTACTTATGACTGCAGATGCTATCCAGTTCGGACATCTACATTATATAGGGGTAAAAAAACTGTTTTTTTGAACTTGGGTTTTCTCTGGGGCGGGGGGGATGGGGGGACTCCTGTCCCTGCGAGCCTCCTCCTCGGGCTTCAAGGAACTCCGAACCCCAACTCCCAACTGTATTGTGAGGCGGTCGGTCCTCTGATTTGGGGGGACCCGCCTTTGAGGCCATAACGAGCACACTGGCCAGATCTTCAATTACATCACCTGGATCAGTCATTCCGTCCCCTTCTACCCCGGCTAGAGCCTCTGATGTCCCCCTGTCAGTCGATGGAGCCCAATGGTCTGGGGATACCCCCATGAGCGGTCCCCAACTTTGAGGGCTCCTCGGAGTCTATGCCTGAAGAGCCCCCAAGAAGGAAGTTGTGCAAGAGGAAGCACATGGACTCCCAGGGGCAGAGGAGGCCCCCGCAACTCGGAAGACCGTGATTCCTTTTTGCGGGTCTTCCTACCATCGTTCCTGATGTGTTGCCCGACTGTGCTATTCTGGAGCCAGTCGGGGGCCGCATTTCGTTGTACCTGGAAGCCTGGGGGACCATCACCCAGGATTGATGGGTGCTTTGAATAGTTATCAGAGGTTATACCATCCCCTTTTTATCAGAGCCCCCTCCAGTCAAGAGAATTCCAGACATTCCACCCAGTCAAAGGGATCAAGCAGCACTAGAAATCTCAAAGCTGCTCGAAAAAGGAGTCATCCAACCTGTCCCCTCAGACCAAATCGGATTAGGGACTTACTCAAGACTCTTTTTTGGTTCTGAAAAGAACAGGGGACCTGAGACCCATTCTGGATCTCAGTCGACTGAATCACTACGTTCTGAAGTCCAAGTTCCGAATGGTCACCCTCCAGTCCATTTTTCCATTGCTGGGAAAAGAAGTATGGATGTGCTCCATCGACCTGAAGGATGCTTACTACCACATCAAAATGGACAGGGCATCCAGGAGTCACTTATGCTTCCGGCTGGGAGCCAGTCATTTCCAGTTTTGTGCCCTGCCCTTTGGTTTCACCACAGCCCCCAGGGTGTTCACCAAGTGTTTGGCGGTGGTGACGGCGCACCTCAGACGTCAAGGATTCCAAGTGTTTCCATACCTGGATGACTGGCTCCTCACCGCCCCCACCAGGCATCTTCTCATTTGAGCCAGGGAAGCTACCATTACCCTCTGTCAACAACTAGGAATTACCTTGAACTGTGGAAAGTCTACCTTGCTGCCCTCACAGCATGTCACATTTATAGGCGCAGAGCTAGACACCGTTTGAATGCGGGCTTTCCTGCCCCAAGAAAAGGGATAGGAGTGTTGCAGAGTCAGGTTCACACATTGTTACCCCTCAAGAAAGTTCAGGCCAGATGGGTTCTCCAGCTCCTGGGATCCATGGCAGCCGCCATCATGTTAGTGCCTCCAGCCAGATTACACATGAGGCTTCTGCAGTGCTTCTCTTTGCCCAATGGTCCTTTCAGGAATTTCCCCTTTCCCACTTGATCCTTCTCACGGATCATTGCAAACAAGACCTCCATTGGTGGCTATGCTCTACCAATCTGGACTAGGGAAAACCGTTTGTTCCTATGTCACCTGTTGCCACGGTGACCACGGACGCCTCCCAGATTGGGGCGGGGGCATAATCTTGACAGGACGGTCCAAGGCACGTGGCAAGATCATGAGATACATCTGCACATCAATGTTTTAGAGATGAGAGTGGTGTTACTGGCATTGCGAGCACTTCAGAGCTCTCTTCCTCTGGGAACGATTGCAATTCACTCGGACAACATGTCCGTTGTGTGGTACCTGAACAAGCAAGGGGGAACCAGATCTTATCCCCTGTGCAGAGAGGCCATGCGAGTGTGGCAGTGGGCAGTGTCTTCCCAACGGTTTCTAGTGGCAGCGCACATTCTGGGGAAGGACAATGTGATAGCAGACAGGCTAAGCAGAGTTATTCTGATGTCTTACGAGTGGTCCCTGAACTGCCCGGTTGTAGAACAGATTTTCAGCAGGTGGGGTCAGCCTTGCTGCGATCTTTTTGCCAATCCCCTCAATGTCAAGTGCAGCAACTACTTCACACTGATCCCCCCAAAGGGGGAGTCACCCAGGGACGCTCTAGTCCACGATTGCCCCCCCCGGTCTGCTATATGCTTTCCCTCTGTTTCCTTTGTTACCAAGAGTGATTCAGAAAGCCGTATCCTTGGGAAGCAAGATGATTCTAATTGCCCCACACTGGCCTCGCCAAGTTTGGTTCTCCTTTCTTCATCAATACGCAGTGGACAGTCCTTGGATTCTGGACCCAATACCAGACCTACTGACACACATGTCGGGACAGTTCCATCCCTCCCTGCGGACCCTCAGGTTGACAGCCTGGCTACTCCACTTCCATCATTAGTCAGACTTCATCCTTTTTCACCTGAGGGTAGTGCACATTTTATCCTCTTCTGATAAGTCTTCCACCAGGAAGATTTATTCCAGCAAGTGAAAAAGATTCTGTTTGGGCTCAGGCCCAGGGACTGGACCATTACACAGCCCCAATTCCTGCTGTTTTTGATTTCTTACCCATGCTCTTTCGGCAGGGTTCTGCTCCTGCTACCATTAAGGTCCAGCTGGCTGCTATTTCCAATTTTCATACCTCGTACGAGCCCTCTCTTATGGCCCATAAACTCTGTAAGGCCTTTTTGAAGGGCACCTTGTTACTCCGGCCTCCTGTGTCAGAACCTATCATGCCATGGGACCTAAACTTTGTTTTGAAAGCCCTGACATCCCCACCTTTCGAACCGGCTGCCACCTGTGAGTTAAATTTTCTTCTTGGAAGACTGCCTTCTTAATAGCTATTACATCAGCCAGACGGGTGTCGGAGATTCAAGCTCTGTCCATCAAATCCCCATATTTAATCTTTCATAAGGACAGGGTTTCCTTGCGACCTAATCCGTCCTTCCTTCCTAAAGTAACTTCTACTGTTAATCTCATTCAGTCTATTGAGTTGTCAGTTTTCTTTCCTCAATTTTCCGATAAGTCAGAGTTTAAATTTCATCAGTTGGACGTACACAGGCAATTACGATTCTACTTACACAGGACAAAACAACTACGGACATCTGACCAACTGTTTGTGCCTTTTTCAGAAAGTAGAGCAGGTTCCCCTATTTCTAAGATTGCAATTTCCAGATGGATTTCAGATTGTATTTCTTTTATCTGTTTGTTAGCAGGCAGAGATCTACCATTCCCTGTCAAGGCTCACTCTACCAGGGCTGTTTCCGCGTCAATGGCTTACCATGCCAGACTATCCTTGGATGATATTTGTGCTGTGGCCACGTGGGCTTCCCCACATACCTTTATTACTCATTACAAACTAGATGTAGCTTCTAGGGGCCGGGCTTCCTTTGGTTCCACAGTTCTCAGGAGTATCTTCCTTTGAGCCTCCCAGGATAGAGGTGCTGGGGACGCTGTCCCGTGAGTAAGAATGTAGGCGAGATTGGACCACATAACATTAAGAAGTTATGTACTCGCCATAATGTTCGATGTATGTGGTCCATCTCGCCTCACATTCTTACGCACCCTCCCATCTGCCCCCTTCCTGGAGGATCTGAAGGCGATAATTGGTCTTGAGTACCCTTCAATATTAGCTGTTTTTTCTTCACTACCCTGGATAGTGTTCTACCTTCCTGGATTGTGGTTGTGCATGAGGTGTGACTGTGGATTGCTGCAAACTAGATCTGGGGCTATGGAGCAGTGCAACATGGGATACCAGGTTAGCCCAGCCAATTAGAGACTTTGTGCTAGAAAATAAAAAGTTGGCCGAGTCAGAGCCGATACTCTGCTCCGAACCCGTGAGTAAGAATGTGAGGCGAGATGGACCACATACAATCGAACGTTATGGTGAGTACATAACTTCTTGTTTTGAATTCTTCATTTATCCAAGATGCAACTTTTTTTAACAAATGTCATGTTGGTCTATGGATAAAGCTTGCATATGTAGCTCACTGACTAGTTATACATCTTATCTTTGTAGAGCTACCTTTGAATTTTTACAGGCAGATATAAAGTTTTTAACTAGAAGGTAGTTGTCCTTGTTTGGAACCTTGATGCATTCATTAGTAAAATGCTGCTGCAGTTAAGATGACACCATTTAAAATATGCAACAAGTCCTTTCCAAAAAAAAAAAAAAAAGCTGATCTAGCTTGTTTTTTCTGCTGTTTCTGATTGGCATCTCTATGGTAGTTATATTGGCTGACATCTCTATAGTAGTTTTTTTGCCCCAGCCAAATTTATTTATGTATGTATTGCATTTGACAATCGGGAAAATCCACTGGGCCTAGAACAGCCCATTTTCAGTGGTGGCCCGGGGAGAAAAGCTCCACAAAATTAAAATTAACATACAAAATATATACAAAAGATTATACGATATTGATACATAGAAATCACGATACAAGGTTGCAAATAAAAACACAAGTTTAACGGTGATATCATTTTGTTAATTACAAATAAAGGTTTTAATCTATGAGAGAGAGCAAGAGAGAAAGAAAGAAAGAGGCTAGTACATAGGATGATGTCCTTATGGGAAGTTACTATCACATGGGCGAAAGTGAATAGTAGAAATGGGCAAGTGTATGGAATGTCAGCTGTGAACAGGAAAGAAGGATGCAGAATATCTTGAGTTAAAAACATGAGAATAGGTATGGTTAATATGTAAGGTCCAAGCTGAGGAGTATGGTTATAGGGTGTAAAGCAGGTGGACAGAATGAGTGAGGTGTGAATAGGACATGACAGACAGAGACAGGAAGGTACAGAGAAGAATACTGTTAAGTTTTTAAAGATTGATAGGTGTATAGTAGGTGACGGAGACAAGAAAGTACAGAGAAAATAGTGGTAGGTTTTTAAAGAAGCAGGTGACATAGAGACAGGAAGATAGAGAAGAGTAGTGGTCATTTTTTAAAGATCAATAGAGATTCGTATTCCAGAGTGGAAAATCAGGTGTTAGGATTTTTTGGTGGGGTACAGGAGCAAAGCCACTGACAGAAAAATGTAATTTAAGTGATTTTTTTTAAAGGAGGCAGGATTACTGATTGCTCTGAGTGATGGAGGAAGGTTATTCCATAGCTTGGAGACAGCATAGGAGTACAGCATTTGGCCAGCTGAGAGTTTGGGTTTCTGAGTAGATAACAACATTTTGTTTTCAGATCTGAGGTGGGGAATGGGGTGGTACATGGTCAGTATGGATGAGAGGGATGGGCAGCTTTCAGGCTGGAAGATTATTTTGTGGGCTGTAGTTAATTGAAGGTAAGTAAGATGATGGGGAGATTCTAGCCAATTTAGTTGATGAAGTGAGGAGCACTGGTGGGATGAGTATTTAGCGTTTGTAGCAAATTTGGTGATTTTATTATAGCAGGTGTCAAGCTTACTTTTTAGGGAGTATTGTAGGGTGGTGAGGATGGGGGCACCATATAGCAGAGTTGGAAGTGGAAATGATGAGGCTAGAGCCTTTTTGGCAGTGAGACTGAGAAAATAGTTGTCTGTATAGGGCACCTAGCTTTTGATGTGTTTTTTTGATGTTGCTGTGGATGTGAAGGTCAAAAGTTAATTTGTCATCAGTGATGACACCTAGCAGTTTTGTACTAGGGACAACTTCTATGAAAGTGTTGTTGAGGGAGCTAACCGTAAATAGAGATTTGTCAGTGGGGTTAGCTTTTGTGGGGGTAAATAATAGAAGTTTATTTTTAATGGGGTTAAGGGTGAGGTGGTTCTGGGACATCCAGTGCTCAGTAGAGGTGAATGATTCTTGGGTAAGATGTTGTAATTTGGTGAGTGAAGGAGCATATTATTGTTTAATCATATGCATATTGGACGACAGTACTATGAGTTAGAGTTTGATGAAAGTTGTTAACGAATATGCTGAAGAGGCGGGGACCCAGAATTGAACCTTAGGGAACCCCTGTATTAGTAATGAAAGGGGAGGAGTGGTGCCATTTGGTGGATTGCTGCATGTTTTTGAGGTAGTTGGTAAACCATTGTAGGTTGGGGAGAGATAGTCTAAGGTTAGAGAGTTTAGTAAGCAGTAGTGAGTGAGAAATGGTGTCATATGCCTTTGATCGAGAAAGAGAGCGGAATATAAGCAGCCAGCATTGCAAGCTCTATTTACTATGTCTAAGAAGGAAATGAGGACAGTGTTGGTGGTATGTACGGGCCTGAAGCCATGTTGAGTAGGGGAAAGCAGTTGGTGTTTCACTAGATGATTTATTAGCTGGGTATGGATACACTTCTGTAATATTTTAAGAGATGGGGGAAAGAATGGCAATAGGACGGATGTTTGAGATGGAGTTGTTGCCGCCTTTATGAAAAGGAATGACAAATGCTTATTTTCAAATATCTGTTATACATGATTCTTGAATGGACCTATTGAGGAGGCTGCTGATAGGATAAGCAATGGAAGGGGCTGCTAGTTGTAGCTATTCTGCAGGTAGATTATCTGGGGCATTTGTACAAGGTTGTAGTTTGTAAAGAAGTTTTTGAATGGTGGATGTCGGTATGGGTGATAGTGAGAAGATGGGTATGGAATTAGATGGATTTTGTGATGGTGGTGGTACTGTGTCTGGGTTGATGGGTGGAAAGGTAGTAAGTTTGGTGATGGTATCAATAAAGTATGTATTGAAGAGTGTTGCTAGTTCAGAGGGAGTTTTCTCTGGGTTTGGACATGGGATATTGATAATGCCTGGGTGGAGTAGGGTATTGATAGCTACCCAGAATTTCTTGGGATTATGTTTATGCTGGTCTTGAATAGCTTGGATGTATTGTTTCTTGTTTTTGGCAAATAAACATTTAGCCAGATTGCGAAGTTGTTTGTATTGCATAAGGCTGGAGGATGTTTTGTTTTTTTGCCAGGTTTTCCAAGCTTTGTCCCTAGAGGACATGACTTGCTTTGTGGCTTTAGCCAGCCAGCAGGCATGTTTTGATTTGTCTCTCCTTAGTCTGATGGGGCGCGACTGGATTTTGAGAAATGTGGAATTAAAGAATTCCACTGCTTCATCGAGTGGAAGAGATGTTAGTGGGCTGCAGCTTTAATGCAGGATGTCATTGAGGGTATTTTGGGAGAAATTAGATAAGTCTCTGGAATATCTATATTGGTGAAGGTTAGGTATAGAGGTGGGCTTACATATAATGAATGCTGGAGAGTGGTCACTAATACTGTCAGGGAGAGTGCCTGAGGAAGAGATTTTGTTGGGATGAGAAACCGTGATCCAGTCCAAGGTTGAGCCTTTATTTTTGTTTTCGTCAGGTCTGGTAATATCAGATTTAAGTTGAGAATAAGTGTGAAGGTTTATGTTTGTAGAGGGGTTATTATTGGAGATGTCGAGCCAGTTGATATTGACGTCGCCTAGGATAGTTTTGTTTTGTATGATCTTCTTTCACTGTTGCAGTCATTACATTTGGGTAATCTGCTGGCAGGTTGCCCTCAGTCGGCCTGAATTCCAAAGTCTTGGGTCCTGCGTCAGTTGCTGCCGTCTCTTCCATGACGTTAGGTCGTCAGGGGTATGAAACATGCAGCCGACGCCATTTTCTTCAGTCTTTCTTGCCACGTGGTGCCCGAAGCAGAAGCATTTCGCAAGTGCGGGTCAGCCGACTACTGAAATATTCGAGTTTGAATTTCAGAACCGAAGTCTTCACTAAAGCTAAGTACCCCATTGGGGAAACTTTTTTCTTGCTTTTTACAGAGGTCAGAAAAAGTTAATAATTGCATTAGTTGTGGGAAGCAAATACCTCATAAGGATTTCCATTTATACTGTATTCCTTGCCTAGGCCCTGTTCACAATTTGCCTGGCTGTCGGTTTTGTGCTAGATTTAACCAACGCACTATTAAGTGTTGGTATATATTTGCATCAAAGTATTTTGGAAACGGACTTAACTACCCAGAAATGTAGTCAGATAGTAATCAGACTACCGGAATAAATAAAAAACGCAAAGAAAAGGACAGAGAAAGGCAGTCGAGATACAAAACCAACGACGAAGCTTCTCCTAAGCCAGTCGCTGGTACTCGGTGAGGAGCCTTCGCAGCCCCTGATACCCGCTACCTTCGAGTCGCAGGTCTCTACCGACACCCATGTGGAGTCCGGCATGCCGCAAGATACTCAAGGTGTTGGACCGATGGATGTATCTCCCTTGGATGGATCCGGAGCCGCCGAGCAGGCACCGACTTCTGAGGGTGTATTCAGACCTCAACATTTGTACATCAAACCGACAGTTGCAAAACCAAAGACAAAAGCAACTTTTAAACCAAAAAAACGACGCATGAGCCACGTGCACAAGCCTCTATGCCTAAAAAACAGATTATCAAAATGGCTGAAGACCTTATTACCTTGATCAGGGGGTACCCATCCCCCTCCAGATAAGAGGCCTAAGCAAGACACTGATTATGAATCTTCAGATCAGGTTTCTATTTCTTCTGATTCCTCTTCTGATCAGGAATTATGTATACCTCCCTATGAGGATTCTGATGCTGAGGAGTCTATTCCATCTGCATCTCCTCCTGAGGATTATTCATTTGGAGAAACCTTGCATACTTTGAGGGAGCAATTTCACTGGGAAAGTCAAGACTTCTCAGAATCAAAAAAGAGACTCTGGGATTTCCTTCTTCTCCCTTAGCACAAGCCTTTAGCCATTCCCCCTGTTTTAGACATTGTGGATGATGTGTTTTCGGAGTCAAGCTTGACCTCTGACTCCTTACCTCCGGCTCCCAGTAAGCCTGACTGATATTACAGAGTTCCCAACTCACATACATTTTTATTTAGAAACCCTGCTGCTGATCCAGAAACTATTTCACAGGGTCCAAAGGGAGTTAAGGCGTCAACAGCAAAAAACCCTACCCCCTCTGACAGAGATTCTAGGGCACTGGACAGATGGGGAAAAAAGGTTTATACATCTGCAACCTTGGCAATCAGGGTCTTAAATTGTCAATTTCATATGCTTAAGTACCAACAACATGTTATGGGATTGCTGAAACAGAAAATGATGTTGATTTCAGAATGTGCAGAAAATAAGGAATTGCAGGAATTATTGCATACAGCTGAACAAGTTGGAAAGCATACTTTGCAATGTGGTTTTGATTTTTTAGAGGCCTCCTGCAGGGCCGCAGTTACTGGATCTGTGATTAGGAGGCATGCCTGGTTAAAGGAACAAAATTTGCCTGATCATGTTAAAGCTAAATTGCTAGATGCACCTTTACAGCATGATTCTCTGTTTGTTAAGGCAGAAGAGGTTTTAAAGAAAATGGAAGACAAAGCTAAGTCTATGTAAACTGTTAAAGATTTCTTTACAAGTGCAGCCACCAAGATTCAGTAGATACTGGCCTACAAAAAATTGGTCCTTTCCTGTGTCAGACAGAGCTCAAAGGGGCAAATCCAGATGCCCTAAGGGTTCCAGGTACCAGGCTCAAGACTCATATAAGTCAAAACAATGGGGTGCATCCACCTCCAAATCTGGAGGAGATAAAGCACAAACCTACAGAAAGCAATCTCAATGACTTCTCTCTGCCTACACCAAGCACTTATCTTTTGGCAGCACCCATAGGGGGAAAATTAGCACTTTTTGCTCAAAATTGGCAGTTAATAACCCAGGACAAGTGGGTACTAAACATCTTATCACAAGGATACAGATTACATTTCTACACTCTGCCAATGACAAATGGTTGGCCAGATCTGTCCAAAAAAATCAATGGGCAGAGGCACAGAAACAGGTTACGTCCCTCATGGATATGGGGGCCATACAGACAGTACCAGAACAGGAAAAAGGACAAGGTTTTTACTCAAGACTGTTCTTGGTACCCAGGAAGGACTAGGCCTGGCGGCCAATACTGGATTTATCGATTTGAACACATACCTGGACATTCCAAAATTCAAAATGCTCACTTTGCAGCAGCTTCTGCCCATGCTGGGCAAGAATGCTTGGCTGGTGACTTTAGACCTAAAAGAGGCATACCTGCATGTCCCAATAAGACAGTCGTGCAGAAGACACCTCAGATTCAAGGCTGGCTTAATGCATTACCAATTCTCTGCACTGCCCTTTGGCTCATCTACTGCCCCCAGGGTCTTTACACAGTGCCTGGCACCAGTAATTGCTTTTTTGCAGACAAAGAAATATTCAAATATATCCTTACTTGGACGACTGTCTCATTCAAGCAGAGAAGAAGGACACTCTTCTACGACACCTGGCGTTTGTGAAAAGGCTTCTAACATGCCTAGGGTACACAATAAACGAAAAAAAATCACAACTGGCACCCTCTCAAAAGATAACCTTCGTGGGTGCAAGCTTGAATCCAACTACCCCTATGGCCAGACAAACAAAGACAACTGACTACTTACTTCAAACTGATGGCAACAAAATCCCAGTCTTCTGCAAGACAAATTCTGCAGGCTCTGGGCTTCATGGCATCCTGCATCCTACTAGTTCCATATGCAAGACTGCATATGAGGAAACTTCAATGGTACCTAAAACGTTTATGGAGTCAAGATTCACACAGTCTGGAAACAATGATTCCTCTCATTCCCTGCCTGCAACAGGAGTTTCAATGGTGGGTAAAAGCCCGTCACCAAAACATGGGATGGCCCTTCACTCTACTCCCTGCCAGCCAAACCTTGACAACAGACGCATCAGATTATGCCTGGGGGGCCCACATGGCAGGAAGATGCATTCAGGACATATGGGCACCAAATCAAATGCATCTATATATCAACCAGAAAGAGATGCTAGCTGTTCAAAATGCCCTAACAGCCTTCAAGGACTTACTTCATCCAGGACAACTACTGATAAAGACGGACAACACCACAGTCGTGGTATATAAACAAGCAAGGGGGCACACACTCATACCCCCTTTGCAGATTAGCCATGGCACTGTGGAATACAGCTTTGACCTACCAAATACATCTTCAAGCTCAATTCCTACCAGGAAAACAAAACACTCTGGCAGACGATTTAAGCAGAAACCTTATGGATCCTCACGAGTGGAAACTAAATCCACAAGTCTTCAGCATGATAACAGAGAAATGGAGGAGCCCAGACATAGATCTAGTTGCCTCTCCTCAAAATTATCAACTGAAAAGATTCTGCACAAGGGCTTATCACAGACAATCATGGAAAGTGGACACCCTATCCTTCAATTGGAAAAACAGTTTACGCCTTTCCTCCTCTGCCTCTTCTACCCAAGGTCCTCCTAAAAGTCAGACAAGAGAAGCCAAAGATGATATTAATTGCCCCGGACTGGCCCCGCCAATTCTGGTACCCAATCCTAAGGAACTTGTCTCAATACCCAGCTTGGACCTTGCCTCAAAAACCACAACTACTGTCCCAGAAAAACAATCAGATCCTGCACAATCAGCTATAGACTCTGAACCTAGCAGCATGGCTAATCCTGTAATCATACAAACAACACCTCTCAGTAAATCTGTGATGGATGTCATTTTGGAAGTCAGAAGGCCTAGTACTAGAAAATCTTATGCTGACAAATGGAAGAGATTCTGTGCTTGGAATCAAGCACAAGGAACTTATACAGCAGAACCCCATATTCCTCAGATATTACAATACTTAACTGAGTTGCTTGACAAAGGCCTATCTTTCTCATCAATCAAAATCCATGCCTCTGCCATTTCAGCTCATTACAATACAGAGCCACCAATCTTTTCTCATCCTTTACTAAAGCAGTATCTTAGAGGAGCCAGAAATGTAAGGCCTCCTAGAAGATCACCATTACCTGCATGGGACCTCAATTATGTGTTGGAAAAGCTCACCCTGCCTCCATTTGAACCAGCTGCTACTGCTGATATAAAGTTCTTATCATGGAAGACAGCTCTGCTACTAGCAATTACTTCAGCAAGAAGTGTTTCAGAGCTACAGGCCCTCGTGGCTGTAAAGCCTTTTATCATATTTTACCAAGACAAGGGTGTCTCTGAGGACAAATCCTACTTTTATGCCTAAGGTCATTTCCAGTGTGGCTCTTAACCAAACAATTCATCTGCCAACTTTTTATCCAAATCTGCAGAACAAAGGGGAGAGAATTCTGCATTCCTTGAATATACACAGACAGCTAAGATTCTACTTGAGCAGGACTAAAGCTCTAAGAAAAACTGAGCAATTACTAGTGTCGTATGCTGCAGGATCAGAAGGAAAGGCTATATCAGAGCAGACAATTTCAAAGTGGATAAGCCATTGCATCCGTTTCTGCTACTTACACCATGGCAAAACTGTGCCCAAGGGCATTAGGTCTCACTCCACGAGAGCTACAGTTACTTCAGCAGTCTTTCTCAGAGGAGTACCATCCAAGGACATTCTAGAGGCTGCTACTTGGAGTTCTGTTCACACCTTTACAAAGCATTACCATTTGCCTCTCTACTCTAAGTCCAGGGCAGGCTTTGCCACTGCATTGCTGCAGGGCCTTATAGCCTCACCTAATGCTGTTTAGCTCCAGCCTCCCAACCATAGCTTTGGGATTCTACCCAAATGTAATGACTGCAACAGTGAAACATGAAGAACATAGTACAGTTGTGTACACTTACCATAAATGTAGATGTTCAAGTGTATTCACTGTTGCAGTCCAGGTTACCCTCCCGCCATCCCCCTGTTATTCTACAGTTCATCTTTCCTTCTCTATCTTCTACAACCTATGTGGTGTATTTGCTTGTAGATGAAGGTAAAGTGTATATTGATGCATGTATATATATATATATATATATATATATATATATATATATATAAATATTTATAATATTGCTACCTTTTTTGGGGGCACCTGACATCGGGGACAAGAAAAACTAAAGAAAATGGCATCGGTTGCATATTTTATACCCCTGACGAGTAGACGTCATGGAAGAGAAAACAGCAACCGACACAGGACCCAAGACTTTGAAATTCAGGCCGACTGAGGGGAATCTGCCAGCAGATTACCCAAATGTAATGACTACAACAGTGAATACACTTGAACATCTACATTTATGGTAAGTGTACGCAACTGTACTTTGTTGCTTGTCCAGGCTAGAATGTCTTCTAGAATAGGACAATTGTTACCTGGGTGGATGTATATAACTATGATGCAATGGCTTTTGCAGTTAAGTTTGAGAAATGTAACTAGTAGCTCGACAGAGGAGAAATGGGGAATTGGCTTAGAGTATGGAATGACTATATGACTGCTTAGGAACAGTAAGGCGACACCTCCGTCTTTTTTTGTGGAGTCTGTCAGATCTGAGGCAGGAGTAGTTCGGGGGTAGAATTTCAGTCTTTAATGTATGGCTTTAGCCATGTTTTGGTGGTGGCAGTGAAATCTGGTTTATGTTGACTTAAACAAGAACCAAGAATTTGTGTGATGCACGTACGGCTGCTGCACAGCTCGTGAAATGACATATCCAAACCAAAGAAAAGCCAGCAGTAAAGGTGGAAACTCACAATTTAATACAATTAATAAAAAATCACATAACAAGGTAGAGGGAAATAAGCCCAACTACCTGTCCCAAACCGGTTTCAGCTGTAATAGCCTTCTTCAGTGAGTAAACATGAGCAAACCAAAAATCCACTCATTCATTCATATATATATATATATATATATATATATATATATATATAGTACATGAAACAGAATTGGTCATTAAGCCCAGGTGGAAATAAAGCTCCTAACTTAATAATCCATTTACGTTCCTTAAAATTAAGTATATCGTGCCATCCTGATTTGTCCCTACATTTACCCACAATACAATCTAATAAAGTGAAATAAAAAGATGCAGTATTGTGTTTGCACATATGTTTATACAAAGCATTAGTAGAACGTTTGTTCCTAATATCACTAAGATGCTCCCCAATCCTGAGACAAAATGGTCTATAAGTTTGTCCCACATAGAATGAGGAGCATGAACAAGTGACCCAGATAGACAACCCATTGTGTGCTGCAGTTAGCCCAAAAGTTGATGTTGAAAACCACCAATGTGTTGCGACTACTGAATTCCCTCGTTTTCTGAACCCTAGTGCAATGAGTACAATGACCACATGGCATGCAGCCTGTTAGTGGGCCACCTGTGAGTGTACGTTGAGTGGGAACTATAGCACTGGGTCTCCCCCTCTTATAATGACTAAAGAGGGAACCTAATGTACGTCCTCTCCTGAATGAAAAAGAGCATCTATCACCCAAAAAAGGGTGTAATCTCTCCTCTGCCATAAGAATGTTCCAATGTCTATTAATAATATTTGTAAACCCCCAAGTATTACGTCCATATGTGGTCATCAGATGAACCAAATTATTAGAAAAACTCTTGGTCTGTCCTTATATTGTAAAAGCTTGGTTCTGTCTTGAGTGGAAGCCCAGTGACAAGCTGTGCTAATTGTCCCAGAAGGGTAACCTCTCTCACGAAAACGTATCAAATCATCCCTAATGTCATCAAATGTTTGCTGGCTTGAGCAAATCCTTTTTATCCTGAGGAATTGTGATTAGGGGATATTCCGGATGGTATGTCGGGAGTGTAAGCAAGTGGCATGCAAAAGTGGGTTGTACTCTGGGAATTTCATGAAAACCCGTATAGCTAAGGTATCATCAGGATTCCTGGTAACTTCAACATCAAGAAAAACAATTTTCGATTTATGAAAATTCAGTTTAAATTCAATTCCCCATTTGTTGTCATTAAGATAGCCAATAAACTCATATAAGTATGTTTCATCCAACCTCCACACTACCCAACACTCATCCAGATATCGCCTCCAAATATCTATTTCATCAATATATAAATTATGACTAGAGTCATAAATTATAACCTCCTCAATGTAGGCCATAAATAGGTCAGCAGAGATGGATGCAAAAGAGGCACCCATTGCTGTACCCTTGACCTGCCAAAAACATTGGTCCTGGAAGTAGAATACATTACTAGTAAGAGCATATTCAGCCAGGCATACTAAAAAAGTAGCAAAGCCTGGTTGGTATAAACCAGATCTTCTCAACCAAAATTCCAAAGCCAGCAAACCTGCCCAGTGGGGAATATTCGTGCAGAGAGAGAGGTTACATCCAGGATACACATAAGCCGATGAGACTCCAATTGCATGTCAGATATAATATCCAGAAACTGAGTTGTATCCTGGATTCAGTCCCGTACCATAGACAGTAGTGGTTTGAGATGATACGTTAAATATTCAGAAAGTGGTTCAGTGATGGATCGCTGCCCTGATACTATTAGTCTACCAGGAGGACATCTAGCATCCTTATGTATTTTGGGTAGTAAGTAAAAATACTGTTTATTCGGGGATGAAACCAACAACTGATGTCTAACAGAATCAGTAATAATGCTCTCTTCCTTGGCTTGTGTCAAAAAAGAATCAATTTTCGTCTTAAAATGATTAGTTGGTTCCAATGGCATAGCCATATAATACCTGATCTGAAGTAGTTACTTCATTTGCTCTGTAACCTTTGGGTATCGGATCCGACCCGACAGCTTTACTAGCTAAAAGATCTGAGCTTCTGGCTCCTCCCCTTTACCCATAATCCCCTGCTACATGCTCCCTTTCCTCAGATCTTGTTTGCCGCGGCTGAAAGAAGCTTCTAGTGAAGAGTTCCTAAGGCGTGGGTGAGAACTTTCCAGTCTGTGTTTCAAAAAAGTCAGAGAAAAGTAAATTTTTAGGTAGTGTGTGAGTGATTTAGTCTCCAGTCGTCGAGTGATAGCCTTAGTTTAAATTTTTTGTGGTAAATTTAGCTTATTTTTGTGTTTCCCCTTAGTGTGTGTGTGTGTTTAGTGTGATGGCTGAAGGGCCCAAAGCCGTTTTTTCTAAATGCACTGAGTGTGGCCATAAACTTTCCCCAGCTGGTGGCCACACTCAGTGCGTTTTGTGTCTGGGGGTAGCCCACTTGTCCACCAGCTGCCAGATATGTGCAGCGTTCGACCCCTGGGCCATCAGGGATAGGAAGAACAAGTTGATCCTGGCGGGTTTGTTAACGCAGGACACTTCTTCCTCTCCCTCTAAGGCACAGGCTGCTTCTGCAGCCCCCATGCCTTTAGATCCCCGACTCTGCCTGGGACTCAACCTCCCCCTTCTGTGCAGGGTTCAGGGGACTCTTCTGCCTCTACCAGAGAGGAGACACAAAGAAAAGGAAAACCATAGAAGCCACAAGAGGCAGACTGAGACTCATCCCTCAGCCCCGCCATCTAAAGTTGCTAGTCCCTCTATGAGGGCTTCCGGATCCTCTCCCTCTCAGCTCCGTTCGCCTTGTTTCTCGCCGGAGGAGGAGGACTGGTCTCCCTCGAGGTCATGGAGGTGGCCCTCCCGGCCCGCCTTGATGACCTCTTCTAGATCTACAAGAAGCCTGACCAACGCAGACATGGATCGGATGATGCGTCGATTTTTGCAGACTCAGATGCAGATGGGGATGCTCCTGCCCCCCCCCATGGGGGAGAGCAGCCCCTCTTTTTGCCCCGATAGCTCCTTTTCCGACCCGTTTTCGAGTTTCGGAGTCATCGGATCCGGGCCCTTTCGGAACCGGGGAGTTGTCGGCGCCGATAGTTCCGGTAACTTCGACGCCGACTGTACCCTCTAGCGTGTCAGATCCTAGCTCTTGGTGCCAAGAGCCGAGCGTCGGATCCGTAGGGGTGGCTGTGTCTTCGGTGCCATCAGGTTGGAGCACACTTCCCTCTCGGATCCGACCGCGTCGGCTCCGACACCGATCCCTACTTCGGAGCCGAGGAGGCTGCTTTCGGAGCCTGGGGAAAGCGGTTCGCCTTCAGCGTTTGAGGTAGTGGAGAGGGTTCTGTTGAGACCTTCCAGATCCCCAGTCCGGGCAACGGATCCTCCCGCCCACCCCCTCCTATGCATTTGGGTCTATCCTCCATCATCTGACCACTGGGACAGCCTGCCTCGACCATCCAGTTAGTTCCCTTAGAGGAACAGGATCCCGTAGGTGAGCCCTCCTCGGATAGTCCCACCGAGGAGGTCCCTTGCAAACGGAAGTGTTAAAGGAGGCACCTGGACTCCCTCACGGAAGACACTGATTTGGATGAAGGGGAAGGTTCCCCAAGGTCACCCCCTGAGGATGTCTCCTTTGGAGACATCATGGAAATGTTGCGAATTAGAAGGGGTGGTCTGCCCAAAAACCTTCCTCGGACGAGTCCATGTTTCTGGAGGCGTATGAGGCAGGCCCGTCTACCTCCTGGGTGCCCCCCCGGCTGACCCCCTGGTAGACTTAATTACTATCAGGGCGTAGAAGGAGCCGGACACCGTGGAGCCAATTCCAAGAAGGCCAGATAAAATTCTTAGCCCTGCATCTGATAGGCAGGCCTGGTTTAAGGGTTCACCTGTTAATGCCATGTTGGTGGCGGCTGCCACAAAGAAGGAACTCACACAGGAGAGTTCCTCGGTCCATCCTCCGGATAAGGAATCTCAGACGTTGGACCGCATTGGGAAGCGGGTGTTCGCTTCAGCCACCTTCTCTGTAAGGGCGCTGAACTACATGGCACACATCATCAGACTCCAGCGAGACCTAATAAAGGAATACGCTGCAGCTCCACTGGAGTCCATGATGGTTGAAGACAAGAGGATTTTCTTGACTCATATGGCCACTCTAAAGTCTATATCTAACACGTCTATGTGGCTACTCTCCCATGCTACGGAGGGAGCCGCTAGAGCTAGCGGAGCAGGGGTCGTCTTGCGGTGTCACACCTGGCTCCGCCTTTGCGATTTTGCAGAACCCTTTAGGGCATCCTTCACAAACACGCCCTTTGACGGTTCTTTGCTCTTTGGCAAGACTGTCCGGGAGATGCTGGTCCAAAGCGAAAAGGACGGGAAGACGCTGTCTGGTCTGCTTCGCTAATCCCCAGCGATCCTTTTCCAGGAATCAAAGGGGACAAAAGAAGATGTGGTTCGGAAGTCTCATCAGTCTCGCCCAGCTTCGGACCCCTCGTCCTTCAGAGGCAGAGGAGGACAAGGTGGACGCCGGCCCAGAGGCAGAGGGGGGCCACGTAACTTCAGGTCTAGAGAACCGTTCTCGGACAGGCCCGTGCAACAGCCCTGAGGGCTTACCCAGCTGTCCCTCTCTGGAGGCAGTCGGGGGCGTTTGTCGGAGCACCTACTAAATTGGGAGTCCATCACGACGGATCGATGGGTGCTCCGAATCATATCCAGAGGTTATTCCCTTCCTAAGTCTCCCCTCCCATGAAGCGCCTCCCCGATGTCCCACCCGATCAAAGGGAGGTGGCAGCTTCAGAGATTTCGAAACTGCTAGAAAAAAGAGCCATCCAGCGCATTCCCCCAGACCAGTTTGGATTGGGCTATTACTCCAGGTTCTTTTTAGTGCCAAAAAAGACGGGGGACTTAAGACCGATTCTAGATCTTTCTTCCCTGAACCTGTTCATTCCCAAAGAGAAATTCTGTATGGTCACTCTTCAATCAATTCTCCGCCTCCTTCGGGAGAATGACTGGATGTGCTCCATAGACCTCAAGGATGCGTACTACCACATTTTGATGGACAGACGATCCAGGAGGTTCCTCCGCTTCCTGCTGGGAGCCAATCATTATCAATTCAGGGTTCTTCCGTTCGGCCTCATCTCAGCCCCCAGGGTGTTCACCAAGGACATGGCAGTGGTTGCAGCCCACCTGAGACTCCAGGGCATTCAGGTCTTTCCATACCTGGACGACTGGCTCCTCACTGCCTCCAACAGGCATCAACTGTGTGTTGCCAGGGATTATGCTCTAACTCTTGCCCAGAGTTTGGGCATTTCGGTAAACCTTCAAAAGTCCTTTCTTCATCCTGTATAGGTTCTGGAATTTATAGGGGCCAAATTGGACACTCGCCTCTCTCGGTCCCTACTAACTTCAGACACGGTGAACAGTTTGTCATGTCAGATTATAGCCCTCCTTCAGAACCCGGCTCCATCGGCAGAGTTAGTCTTGAGAGCACTAGGCTCTATGGCGGCGGCAATCAGTCTTTGCCTACACGCACGTCTACGAATGAGGATTCTGCAATGGACCCTTCAAGTCCAATGGTCTCTGTTGCTACATCCGTTGAACACCTCTATTCCCCTGAGCAGGGCTTGCAGGGACTCCCTTCTCTGGTGGCTTCGCTCACGGGAGCTGCGGGAAGGGAGACCCTTCGTGATGCCTCTGCCCCAAGCCACGTTGACCATGGATGCTTCTCGCCTCGGGTGGGGGGCATTCTTTGGGCAGAACCGTCCAAGGCACGTGGACCCCCTTAGAGACCGCTTTGCATATCAATGTCCTAGAGATGAGGGCGGTGCTTCTGGCATTGCAAGCTCTCCATGACCTTCTTCCTCTAGGGACTATTGCGGTTCAAACAGACAACATGGCGGTAGTCTGGTACATAAACAAACAGGGAGGGACCAGATCTTATCCCCTTTGTCGGGAGGCTATGAGAGTTTGGGAGTGGGCGATATCCACCAACCGCTTTCTGGTAGCAACGCACATTCTGGGTCGGTCCAACATTCTGGCGGACAAACTGAGTCGTGTGATCCTCACATCGTACGAGTGATCTCTGAAACCATCAGTTGCGAAACAGAGCTTCCTGAAATGGGGTCTACCTTGCTGTGATCTATTCGCTTCTCCGTCAAACACAAAGTGCAGCGAGTTTTTCGCGATACTTTCCCCACCAGGGGAGAGCCCCAGAGATGCTCTGGTTCATGCTTGGCCACCCGGCCTCCTCTATGCTTATCCCCCCTTCCTCTTATGACGAAGTTCATTCAGAAAGCACGTCGGTTGGGGAGCAGAATTATCCTCATAGCCCCATTCTGGCCTCGCCAGATCTGGTTCCCTTCTCTGCGGTCTAGCAGTGTAGTTCCTCCATGGATCTTAGATCCCATTCCGGATCTGATTTCGCATCCTGCGGAATTGCAACCCCTGAACCTGGTAAACCTCAAGCTCATGGCTTGGTTGATCCAGTTCCACTGATGGCAAGGACTCCCGGCATCTCATCACCAGTAAATGCCATTCTGGTAGCGGCTCACAAGCCTGCTACCAGGAAAATTTACAGTAGTAAATGGAAGCGTTTTTCTGTCTGGGCTAAGGACAAGGGCTTAGATCCCTTTACCGTCCCTATTCCGGCAGTTCTTGATTTTCTGTCACACATTTTTCATCAAGGAGCCAGTGCATCTACAGTTAAAGTACAATTGGCAGCCATTTCCCATTTTCATGTAGGGGATGGGCTGGGATCTTTAGCTTCTGCGAAGATATGCAAAACCTTCTTGAAAGGTATTTTTCTATTGAAACCACCAGTTAAGACTGCGTTCCCACCATGGGACCTAACTTTGGTTTTACAAGCATTGACAAGCCCACCTTTTGAGCCAGCCTCCTCAGTTCCATTAAAGTTCTTATGGAAAACAGCCTTTCTAGTTGCTATTACTTCAGCCAGGAGGGTTTCGGAACTTCAAGCCCTTTGCATGAAACCCCCTTATCTAATCTTTCATAGGGATAGAGTGTCTCTCAGGACTTAACCCTTCCTTCTTACCAAAGGTGGCTTCGGAGTCAAATATTAATCAGTTGATTAATTTACCAGTGTTCTTTCCCAACTTTCAGAACAAAGGGGAATACAAATTACACAAGTTGGATGTACATAGACAACTAAGTTTTTACTTGAACAGGACGAAGGATACTCGCAAGGCTGATCAATATTTTGTGTCCTTTGCCAAATCTGCTCTGGGTAGAGCTATTACCAAAGTTACCTTAGCAAATTGGATTTCACAGCGCATCATTCATGCGTATGTAGCCTCAGGTAAACCTGCTCCTATCAGAGTCCATGCCCACTCAACCCAATCCATAGCCACATCAGCAGCCTTCTGGTCCAGGGTTCCCCTGGACGACATATGTTCAGCAGCTACTTGGTCCTCTTCCCATGCATTCATTTCTCATTATAAATTGGATATGATATCCAGGAATAGGGCTTCCTTTGGCTCTGCGGTGCTTCGGAATATCCTTCCTTGAGGGCCTCCCAAGGTTTTAGGTAGCTGGGGACTCTGTTCCGCAGGTTGCAGAACAAATGAAGTAACTACTTCAGATAAAGAAGTTATTTACTCACCATAACATTCCATCTGAGTAGGTACTTCATTTGTCTGCAACCGACCCCCCACCTCCATGCCCCCTAACCATTATCATGGTTTCCTGATCATGATTGAGATTGTTTCATGTGTTTAGGCATTACTTGGTCCTCTGTCGAGGGTCTTAGTTGTTAGATTAAGCAAACTCGATTTGAGGAAAGGGAGCATGTAGCAAGGGATTATGGGTAAAGGGGGAGGAGCCAGGAGCTTGGCTCTTTTAGCTAGCAAAGCTGCCGGCTCGGATCCGCGGTCGGATCCGATACCCACAGGTTGCAGACAAATGAAGTACCTACTCAGATGGAACGTTATGGTGAGTACATAACTTCTTTTTATCACCAAGTTGTCTTAATGTGTCTTTATTGTAATTGACCCAGTCCTGAACCACTATCGCACCACCCTTGTCTGCTGGTACAATAACAATCTCCTTGTTATTCTTAAGATCTTCTATGCATTGTACCTCCTCCTTGGAAAGATTATTGTAAGAATCCTGAAATTCCTTGAGGTTACAATGTAAATCTTTTAAGACATTGACCTGAAAAATGGATACTATATGTGACATAGGTGGATTAAAAGTAGACCTTTTAAATTTAAACTGTGGAACTTCCTGAGTAGTATCATTTTCAAAAAACAATTTAAGATTAAGCAAATGACAGAAATTGACCACATCCTGTACTAAGGTGTATTCTGGGACAAAAAAGCCGGGGACAAAATTAAGGCCTTTGTTTAAAACTTTAATTTGCAAATCGGAGAGGTCTACAGAGGAAATGTTATGTACATTCATATAGTCAACTAGTGCTCGATCATCAGTTGTAACAGACCCTCCAAACCCTCTACTGTTTTGGCGTTTCTTATGCTTCCTCCCCCCTCGTCTGTACCTGAACCCAAAGGGTGTGACAAACTCCTTTTCGGATCAGGTGAGGCGTCTGTGTGGTTACCCTCCCCTTCAGTATTGGAAGATGTCTCATCCCCCGATGTGTAACTCAGTGACTGAATTTTGTTTCAAAATAGATTTCAGTCTTTTTCTCTTGGGGGCTGAGGATTTATTGCTCGGAAGCCTGAAAGTGACATTCCTAGGCATATCAAATGGTTTGCCTCTTTCATAATCCCCTACGTCCCTTTGAAACTTTTTAAGTTTCTTATCCTTTAAAATTTGTTCAAAGTTAAGTAACTCTGTGGTTAACTGATTAAACCGAGAGGAAAAAGACCACCTTGACTCAAATTTGTTGACCTCCATGCAAAGTGTTTCCACCTCCTGAATCCCTAGTTTGACAGCCCGTTCGTAAAAAACAGCTAAAGCATCCACAAATCCCATGGATGCAGATTGTTGAATCTGCATCCATTCATCAGTTAACTGTTCATCAGTGTTGTGTACCAGGGGCTGTACCTTCACCCTAAGACCCCGTGGTGTAATCTTTTTGAGTTAATAAGCCTTGAACAGGCATAAATGCCAAACATTGGTCCGGAGACCCTTCATGCTTTTACCCAACTTAAAAAACATGGTTTCACATTGTATGTCTGGGTTCTGAGTCAACCCCCGTGGGTTGATTATCCACATCAGATAAACCTAGATCAAAAATGGCCAAATTATTCATGTCCGAGGCCATACCTTTAATAAGTGGAGTCAATGCCATGTTGCAAAAAATATATATAAATGTTATAAACAATACTAAGGAACTAGTCCGTTATGCCAACAACAGTAATAAGACCAAACTCTCCGATCAAAACCACCTGTTTAAAGAAATATGTATATATAGTTTAGAGACAAAAATAGGTCCCAAATAGGTAACATGGTACTCAAGTTCTGTCAATTTAAACAGAGCATAATAATGCACAGATTGCTTTCATTGGTATATATGCTGAGGCATAAATAGCCCCCAAAGCGCAGAAAAGACTTTATTCCCTGTAAGCCCCAATGATACAATAGCTAGCCCTTGTGATATTACATGAATAAAACATAAAAACCACAATGCTGCGTATCACGGTGAGCAGAAATTCCAACACAGACAAAAGCCACCATATAGGTGAAACATTGAGTGATTTAAGATATCAACCCAAACACGTGTAATATCCTAAAGAACAAGAAATAAGGAAGGACTCCCCATTGATATAATAACAGTGATACTATAGCTAGCCCCTGTGGTGATGTGGGAATTTCAAAATTTCCCTAAGAAACCACAGTGCTGCGTATCACCATAACCAAGAACTACTACGCACAAGTCTAACCCAGTGAGCGCAATAAAAAAAAAAAGTTCGCTAAATGAGGCAACAACACTCAAGTGCAATGACCATGTTCATGTAATGGACCCAAAGATAGTGTCTAAACAAATCAACCAATAAACGGTGTGTGTTACCCTGGCTATATTAACTGTATAAACTATTGTGGGCAAAATGACAGTCCCTATGAATAATCAAAAAAACAAAAAAATGAAGAAGGAAAAAAAAAAATATATATATATATATATATATATATATATATATGTATGTATATATAAAATGCAACAAGGCTGACCCAAAAGATGAATAATGCATTTCAGCAGATATAGTAGTTGAATAATAAATTGGACCCCAAGAGAAAACAGAGCCATTGTTCAACCCAAATCAATGTGAAAGAGGAGCCATTCATATAAAACATACTATAACGAATGTTTATACTAATCATTAAACTAACAACAAATAATGGCTTAGTGAATAACTGCATATACGAAAGTGAAATCCCAGTGTCAAAATTAGCTAAGTTCAATAATAGCTAAACTGTATATTAAATAGTTATACATGAATTACACATCAAGAAAAATTACATTTATGCCATCTACAGGCTAGCTTCATACATAACATGTACAAATCCCAGGATCAGGTTCCAACGAAAAATGAGTCCATATAAGTCCCCAACAAAACTATTGTTGAATGTCCTTCGTTGTATATGAAAATTAGCCAAGTCCGTTGTAAGGCCAAACTGTTTCAATAGAGATTTTCTGTGAAAAAACATTAGGTAACAAAACACATAAACTTCTACCCCCTCAGGCAGCCAAACTTCTTACTCAGATAACCATACGGACGGCTATCAATAATTTGTGCCAAAAGATAAAACCATGTGTGTATGTGCGAAAGCAAAATCCCAAAGTCAGAATTAGCTAAGTTCAAAAATGGCTAAACTATATATTACATAGTAATACATGAATCACGCATCAAGAAAATGACATTTATGCCACCCACAAGCTAGCTTCATACATGACATGTATAAGTCCCAGGATCAGGTTCCAACGAAAAATGGAGTTCATATAAGTCCCCAACAAAACTTTTATTAAGTGTCCTTCGTTGTATATATAAAATAACCAAGTCAGTTGTAAGGCTGAACTGTTTCCAAAAAGATTTTTGGTGAAAAACAGTAGATAATGAAACACATAAACTACTACCCCCTTAGACAGCCAAACTGCTCGCTCAGATAACCGTACTGACGGCGATCAATAATTTGTCAAAAAGTAAAGCCAGAATTCCTTTGGACGATGTTGAGTGCCCAAAAAAACGATGTTGACCTTTCAAACCCTTTTCTGAAATGCACCAAAATGCCTGTCCGTAAAATAAGTCACGTAGTCACCTGAAATTGCATGTAGGTCATCCCAAATCAGGAAGCAACAAAATCAAAATACGAGAAAACCATCCTTATAAAGTTATAAAATTGTTAAGTAGATCCACAGGGCAAATGCTTCTGGAGCATTTCTCCCCGGGCCTCCGCTGAAAACAGGATCTGTGGAACCTAGTCGGACATTCCCGGTCAACAAATGTTAAATAAATAAAAATAAATAAAAATGGAAGTAATCCAACGACCAAAACCACTGAGGAAAGAAAAATAAACCACTCGCATGAAGGGAAACCCCCAGATGCCAACAGCAAGAAGGAAGGAAGAACCAAGAATTTGCGTAATGCAAGTACGGCTGCTGCACGGCTCGTGAAATGACACATCCATACCAACGAAAAGCCAGCAGTAAAGGTGGAAACCCGCAGTTTAATACAGTTAATAAGAAATCACATAACAAGCTAGAGGGAAATAAGCCCCAAACCGGTTTCGGCTGTAATAGCCTTCTTCAATGAGTAAACATGAGCAAACCAAAAATCCAGTCGTGTGTGTGTGTGTGTGTGTGTGTGTGTGTGTGTGTGTGTGTGTGTGTGTGTGTGTGTGTGTGTGTGTATGTACATGAAACAGTTCATTGGTGCATTCATAATTGGTCATTAAGCCCAGGTGGAAATAAAGCTGTTGACTTAGCCAAGCATGCAGGTGAGGGATTTCTTTCCTAATGCTCTGGAGATTAACAGTGGTGAAGTTTAAGCATTTAGAGCAGTTGGGGGAATTGTGTGTGTGTGGGGGGGCTGGATTTGAGTGTATATCGCCACAGAGGGTTGTTACTGAGATTTCGGAAGTTGATAGGGAGGGATTTGTTTTTTTGTTTTTCTTAAGTTTTAGTGGTCAAGGTGATGAGTGGTATGTTGTGTGGAAAGCAGGATTATTTTCTTTAGTAGGATTTGATTAGTTTGATACAGACTAGAACAAATAGCAGTGTAGCTAGGGAGGGTATGGTAGTGGGTTGATATAGTGGGGGATGGTGGGGGAGGAAGATGGGTTGAGTGAAATGATGATAGTCTTAGAAGGAGAGAGAGGTGGATAGTGAGTATGAGGAGAAAGAGGTTGAATGCTAGAGACATAGCTGAGTAGTGTCCATATGTGGGAGGCTGATATGAGTGTTGATGAGTGTGGGTGAGAGAGGGGTGAGTTGGTGGGCTAAAGGAGTTAGAGGCAGTGCAGAAGTATGTTTGTAGGAAGGAGTAAATGGTTTATTGAAATCTGGTTATTAGTTGTGTATGGGGATAGGTGGAGAAAAAAGGAGTGGAGTAGAGTTACTAAGTGAGGTGCGATAGGTTGTGGGAAGATGCTAGAGGAGGAGTTGGGAGGTGAGGTGATGTAGGTTGGAGGAAGGGAATGTGGGGTGGGAATTAGGAGGGCTGTGATTGGGATAGGATTATTTGAGAAGTATGGGAGGTGACAGGTGGAGGTGTGTGATTGGTGGTTGGGTGAGGGGGTGTGGCAGAGTTAGGTATGAATGTAATTGATATAGGGGTGGGTGGGAATGGGGGTAGAGTAGTGGAGTGAAGTGAGCCCGAGTGTAGTGAGGGCGAACGGAGCGGGGATAGCTCCCATTTGAAGAGACAAGAGTGCACAAAAAACAATCCGTAAGGAAAAAGATTGCAAAGTCTTATCAGGTAGGTGGGTATTGTTTATCAGAGAGAACACTGTTATCTCTAAGCAGGATAGATAGCTATATCTGTATTTTCTTAGGGAGGTTAATTAGTTATGTTATAACTTGCCACACATGTATAAGGGATAGGATGTGGCTAGTCAGCATTAAATTGTTAGAAAGCCAGTATACAGTGATTTACAAATCTTTTGTAATATCAGGATAAAGTGCTGACTGTGACCTAGATGACCCTAATTCAGTTAACAGCTTGGACATGTTTTATTTTTGGATTAGAGGGAGGAGTGGATTGATGCCTCTAATATCCCTCACCTCTCTTTGAGGAGGTGGAGGAGACAGAGGAACATGCCTCAGTACACTCAACACCATGAAATCACTGGTGGAGACTGGAGATTATGCAGAGGTGCTGCCTACAAGGGGACAGAGCCACTGATTTTGTAGATGAGGAGACCTACACACACACACACACACACACACACACACACACACACACACACACACACACACACACACACACACACACACACATTGACTGCCCATTACATACCAGCCCCTAGTATATTTTTAGTATGTGTAAGGGATGCTAGGGCTTAATGAAAGTCCCCACTTACCCAAAGCCCACCTGCAGGGAAATGTTTTGGACTGCAAGGCTGATTCCGCAGGAGGAAAGAATTGTATAGCTGAGTTGTGAAAGGCAATGACTGTCATTACTAACAAAGGACTTTTTAATTTTATAAGTAGTTACTTAATAGGATAAAATATGGTGCTTCTATGGTCAAACATTGTAAAAGAAAATGTTTTCTGGGTGACGAAAATGATTTTGGAATATTACATACTGTTCCATCCTGGTCAGACGTCTGGATACCCCAGTAATTTGCTTGAAGGTACACCAGGTTTTTGTGGGAGTCATGATGATGGATTTACATCTCTCATCAGGTGCTGATTAGTCAAAAAAAAAAAAAAAAGGCCAAAACAACTTTTGGTGAACCTTTGGTTATTTTTTTTTTGGGTGGTGGGGCTTTTGCTCCATGACAGTGGAGCAAAAATGGAACTCCACTGAAAATAGTTTCAGACAAATTTCCTCAATTGTTTGGCACTCGTTGAAAGTGTGGTTGATCAGCTGATAAGCAGTCACTTTGGTGGACAGTCAAGTTTCTTCCACAGATCATTTGTGCTTGAGCTAAGAATTAAAGGTGTGTAAAACAGCAGTTATATGTGCCAAGGTGCAGTGAGTGTTCACAGAGGGAGAGGAAGGGGAGGCTGAAGATGAAAATGAACATAGTCTTGTCGAATTTTGTTGTGTATAGAAGGTGACAGTAGAAAAGACTTTATTTATAACTTGACTGATTAAAAATTTTCAGATGGCTAATTATGTTTGTTGCATAAAATCCTTACTTTTATTCTTGCCCAAAGGGCCAATGTAATTAAGATGTTCAAGTGTTGTATGTATGGAAATTTAAATTGGAGTTTTTGTGATGTAATTTAAAATTAAGTAAAAATGCCTACCAAACCATCTACTTTAATCTCCAGGTTTACTCCTACTGTCTGATGATGTCAGTTTTATTATCCATCATGAATGGGTCTTCGGATCTGTCCTCTGATCCAACTTGGCAATTTCCTCCAAACATATGATCCAAGCCTCCAACTCTTCCCTCTCCAGTGATGCCTAACTCCTCTTCAAGCCCTCAAATCTTGTTTGCCGCAATTCCAGACAGATGTGATTGTGAGCCTCTAGAGCTAAGTGAAAATTTTTCTTATCTTCTGATAAACTGTCTGTAAGTTTGATCCTTTGCTTCTCTGTTGATAGTTAGCATACCTTTAGTTATACCTCTCCTGCCTTTAGTCAGTTTTCCTGTAGTTTTTGCTAGAGTTGGGGATCTTCCTGTTTTTCTCTTCCCCTTTTTCTCTCTTTAAAAAAAAAAAAGCTTTCCCACAATTTTTTATTTACATTTTTAGCTGTAAGTTTAGTGTGTAGTTAGTGGTGAATGAGTTTGTGTGTGTGCTTTCTTTACCATCGTGGCAGAAAAGCCCGAAAAACCCTCTGGCTTTAAGAGCTGTATCTCTTGGGGGCATAAGATTCCCCAATCGGATGCCCACAAGTGGTATGTTTATTGCTTGGGTCCAGGGCACTTGGAGATGCCATGCAACATCTACTCAGCATCAGTCCCTGGGCCCTCACTGACAGGAGGAACAAGCTTATTTTAAGAGGGCTTCTTCCCTCCTCTGGAGTCCTGACTCCCATTCAAAAGAAGCATGTCCCCTCTGCTTTCCCAGAGATACAGTTTCAACTTCTAAAATGCGCAGGAAGGTTTTGGATCCATCAAAATCGGATCTGGCCTGCCCTTGCTTCTCTCCAGATCCGAGAGGCCCTTTGGATCCAGGGGAGTTGGTGCCATCCAAACCTCCTACTCTGCCAGATCCCTTGACCTCAGGTCTGAGCAGTCTCTTTGAGACATCGGAAATAAGAAGCTCCTCATCTCCGGAGTGGACTCGGGGTCACACCCACCTGGATAATAGATCTCGGAGTCATACTTCGCACCAGAGCAAGTCCCCCTCACCAGCTTAGACCACCCGGCCAAGCATGTCACCGGTTCTGTTAACTCATTTTTCCCTGTCCTCTCAATCCTCTCTATTCTTCCACTCCAATATGGATCAGATGATGATGAGTTTCCTCAAAGCCCAGATCCAGCTGGGGATATTGCCCTCTCCAACCCACACTGGATCCATGAGAACTCCGATACCACAACCTCCTCCTATCCTGTCCTTGGCTTTGGAGCTGCAGGTCCTAATATTCCCAAATGAACTATGTCGGATTGTGGCATATCTCTTTCCCCAGCTCCGACAATGTCCCAGATTGGCTCCGCTCTGATTTTTGTCAGAACAGAGTGGGTCCTGGATCCGAGGGGTCGACACCAGGTCCTCGTGGTTAGTGTCTGCTCCAACCTTCTTGGAACTATCACTTTCCCGGGGTGGCCTCATCTCTTTCTCTCTTAGGGGCTTCAGCCTCTGGGGCTGGGAGGGGCAGATTCTGCTAGCATCCTCAGCATTCCAGGTGGCAGAGAGGGCTTTTTCGGCCCCTCGAGACACATTCCCCCCTCTGCCAGGCCCTACCCAATCCTCTGTGGATCGAAGCTTTCCTCCCATCGATCCAATCCATGGAGTATCTCTTGGAGGAGGTCCTGTGAAAGCTTCGGTTCAAGAGGAAGCATATAGACTCCCCTTTGGAGTATGTGACAGTGGACACCAAGTTCGACAAAGGGGAAAGGTCCATCTGATCTCCATCCGACGATATCTCCTTTGCAGGTATCTTAGAAATCCTTGAAACACAAGGGTGGATGGTCTTCCCAACCCCCTTCCTCTGAGGAGTCGTGTTCCTAGAGGCATTCAGGAAGGGACCATCTACATCCTGGGTGACCCCACTACGGACCAGCTTATTAGCCTAATTGCTTGCTGGGCTTGGAAGGAGCCTAACACCATGAAACCAATACCGAAGCACGTAGATAAGTACGTTAGTCCTCCACAAGACTGTACTTTCTGAAGGAAAGGTGTCCCGGTTTATGCCATTGCGGTGTCAGTAGCTACCACAAAAGAGCCCGCTGAACAGAGCTCTACTGTCCACCCCCTGAACAAAAAGTTTCTAGCCTTGGACAGACCTGGGAAGCAGGTGTATGCTTCAGCCAGTTTTTCAGCGAGAGCATTGAATTACCTGGCACACTTCACTTGCCTCCAGAGAGACCTGGTGAAGAAAATTTCCTCTTCTCTGATACAGTCACTGTCAGAGTAGAACTTTAAAAAGATTTCCATGCAGATGAACACTTCAGTTTTGATTGCTACCTCCCTGATGAGGCAAATCTCCCACTAGGCGGTGGGAACTTCTCAAGCAGCTGGTTCAGGCATAGCCCTTAGAAGACATGCCTGGATAAGACTATGGTGGTTTGTGGACCTCTTCACGGTATTGTTCATTAACGCCCCCTTTGACTGTTCTTCCCTGGTCAGACTGTCAGTTAAGGAGATTCTTACCTGCAGCGAACAGGAGGGTAAGACCTTATCTGCCATAGGGGTCAAGTGTTCTTCTCCTCATTGGACCTTTTTCAGGAACCAATGAAAAGGAAGAACATCTGGTTCTGTAAATCCCAAGGGCCCTTTCCTGATTCGCAAGATGAATCTTCAAGAGGCAGAGGGAGAAGAGTCAATGATAGAAGCCTCCCCAGAGGGAGAGGGGAGTCCACAGAGCTAGGGCTTCAGGGAACCCTTCTCAGACAGGCTTTTACAGTGCTCCTGAAGTGCTACCCGACTGTCCTACTGTGGAGTGAGTCGGTGACAGCCTATCCTTATACCCAGAAGCCCGGACAACATAACAAATGACTACTGGGTGTTAATAATTTCCAGAGGTTACTATATTCCCTTTTCCTTCCTTTTTTTCTCTGCACAGGGAAGTGTCTCCCTGACATGCCACCCAGTCAGAGAGAGTGCCCCTCTAGAAGTGCCAAAACTTCTAGACAGAAGTCATCCAGCAAGTCCCAACCGAACAAATAGGATGTGGAACTTCTGCTTCTTTTTGGTGCCAAAGAAGACTGAGCAGTCTGAATCTGTTTGTCAAGAAGATGAAGTTCTGCATGGTTACAGTACAGTCCATTCTGCCCCTCCTGCGCAAGGGCAGATGGATGTGCTCTGTAGATCTCCAGGATGTGTACTATTCAATCAAAATAGACAGGAGCTCCAGGAGATATCTCCACTTCCGGCTGGGGCCCGATCACTACCAGTGAAGAGCACTGCCCTTTGGCCTCACCACTGCCCCCAGGTGTTTAGATGTATGGCAGTAGTTGCATCGCACCTCTGTTTGCAAGGATTTTGGGTGTTTCCCTACCTGAACTCATAAGACATCAACTACAACAGCCAATTCAGATGCTGCTGCTCCTGTTTTGCAGCCTGGAAATCACAGTGAGCATGGCAAAATCCAAGATGACCCCAGTGCAGGGCATAGAATTAATTGAGACACTGTTGAACATGGTCTCTCAAGTTGCAGCCCTACCTCTACAGAGAATAAGATCCCTGAGACAGCAGGTTTAATGCCTACTAGACACCCTTTCTCCTCCAGGTCGCCTAGTCCTCATGGCCTTAGGTTCCATGTTGGCCGCCATTCTTCTAGTGCCTTGAGCCAGGTTCTTCATGTGAGTTCTCCAGTGGGACTTTGGCAGTACAATGATCTATTCGATGTTACCCATTATCACCCTCGGTCAGGCATACTTTGATTTGTAGGTGGCACCTGCAGTAGTAGATGATTACACACTTCCTTCTTCTTGGCAGACCCTTCATCTCCCCCTTTAGCCACAGTGACCACAGACACCTCCCTGTTGGGGGTGGGTGGGCATTTTCAGGAAAAGATGGTCCAAGGCACGTGGTCCTCCACGGAGACCAAATTGCACATAAACATCCTGGAGATGAGGGAGGTACCTTTCATGTTGCAATCCTTTCAGGACTGCCTTCCACTGGGAAAAATTGCAATCTTGACAGACAATATGTCGGTGGTATGGTACATCAACCATTAGGGTGAACCCATTCTTACCCGCTCTGCAGAAAGGCCATGAAGATTTGGGAATGGGAGATTGCTTCAGACTGCTTTCTCATTGCAATGGACAGTCCTGCATTTTGGTGGACAGAGCAGGTCGATATTAAGCCCTCACGAGTGGTCCTTGAACAAGTCAGTAGTCTAGGAGATTTCAGGCATTGGGGCCTATCCATGATTTCCCCCGGGTCTCCTTTATGCTTTTCCTCCAATTCCCCTAATACCCAAAGTTCTATAGAAAGCCAACAGGTTGAAGACCAATCTAATCTTATTGCCCTTCATTGGCCTCGTCAGGTAAGGTTCCCCTTCCTGCGGTCTCACAGCAAATATCCTCCATGGATACTGCATCCCAGACAGGATCTGATTTCCCATGTGTCTGAACAACAGTTTCCCACTCTCCAATCCCTCAAACTAACAGCTTGGTTTCTCTACTTCCAGTGATTTTGCTAAAGTCTAGGCTTCTTTCCCCTGTCCGTGAAGTTATCCTTACTTCTCAAAAACCCACCCCCAAGAAAATATATTGTAGCAAATGGAAGAGGTTTTCCATCTGGGTCTCTCAGAGGAATATCGACCCCTTTTCAGCTTCAGTCTCGGATGTCCTTACTTTCCTATGCTCACTTTTTCATGATGGAGCTATTTTTTCTACCATAAAGGTGCAACTTGTGGCTATCACAAATTTCCACATGGGGAAGGGAGTTTTTTTCGTCTATCCTTTCCTCCTGTAAACTATGTTGGGGCTTTCGAAAAGGGTTTTTCATCTTAGGCCCCCAATCAAAGATCCTTCTCCTCCTTGGAATCTTACATTGATCCTCCAAGGTCTCGCCTAGAAACCCTTTGAACCGGCTAGTTCTTGTGAGTTTAAGTATTTGTCGTGGAAAACGTCCTTTCTTGTGGTTATTATATCACTTAGAAGAGTATCAGAATTACAAGCTCTGTCTTCTCAACCACCATACATAACCTTCTTCAAGGATAGAGCCTCTCTCAGAACTAATGCTTCTTTTATACCAAAGATAGTGTCAGAGACTAACATTAACCAGACCATCCACTTGCCCGTATTTTTTCCTAACAACTCAAATAAAGGTGAATACGTTACATTCCTTGGATGTTCATAGACAGTTACGTTTCTACCTACATATAACTAGATCTCACAGAAAATCAGAGCAGTTTTCCATTGCCTTTTTGCCAAACAGGTTGGGCCAGGCTGTTTCTAATGTTACATTAGCCAAATGGATTATGGAGTGGGTTTCTACAGTTTATTCTCAGCAAGGCAAGTATCTTCCCCATCCAGTTAGAGCCTGCTCCACCAGATCACTGTTGACCTCTTCATCTTTCTCTGCTAGAACTCCAATTGATGAAATCTGTGTCATAGCTTCTTGGTCCACGTTTGCATCTCACTACAAGTTGGACATTGTTTCCAGGAATAGAGCATCCTTCGGTTCCACAGTGCTCAGGCATATCCTTACTTGAGGTCCTTTCAGGGTTTATGTAGATGGGGACTCTGACCCATTTGTGATGAAAAATGAAACGGACAACATCAGATTAGAAGTTATGAACTTACCATAGCTTGATATCTGTCTTGTCCAGTTTCATTATGCATCACATCCCACCTTCCTTTCTTATAGCTGAGAGTGATCTAGAAGATTTTGGAACCCTCTGGTTCCAGGTTTGGACTCTAGTAGGTCTCTTTCTCTGTATCCTTACTATCTTTGGGATAATCCTCTTGAGGAAAGGGCAACAAGGTTAGTTTGAGAGTTGGAAGAGGAGTGAGGCATCATGGGTGAGGGAGGAGTTTGAGACTCTGATCATATGTCTGGAGGAAATGGCCGAGTTGGATCTGAGGACTGATCCAAAGACCAATTTGTGATGCATAATGAAGTTGGACAACACAGATACCAAGTTATGGCAAGTACATAACTTCTGTTACAGACGTATCAAGGTACATGTGAAAAAGAGCTTAAGATGTTGTCAAAAAACTAATGAGGCTTATTATGATTTAACAGCAGAGGAACAAAAGAGTTAAATGAACTGGTCCATAACAGAGAAATTAGATTAATGTAAGCAGATAAGGGTGGGTCATTGGTTATTATGTATAAAAGAATACATAGATATTATTTTTAAGATGTTAAATGATACTAATGAGGATTTGAAAATTACTTTGACAGATGTACACTATAAATATATTTACATTAAACATTTTTAACTTGATTTGCTGAGCCAGGATTTTATTAGCCAGAAGAATGAGTTTGTTTTTAACTCTACAAATAAATTGTGTATATTATTTGTGATACTGGAAATACATAAAAATAAAAAAAAACCCATTCAGCTCTGTTTCTTCTTGTGGGTCTGTAACTGAAGGAATGTTGATATATTTAGATAGATTTTTAAATCTACTGGTACAAAGTTTGCCAACCTATATTAAGGACTCCTGGGACTTTTTAGATAGGCTTAGGACATATAGTCCAATGGCAAATGAGTTGGTGCTATGTATAGTGGACATAAAATCTTTATTCACTGGCAGACGTATCCTAGTGGGAATGGAATTTGTTCAGACTGGGCTAGTACTAAATTAAATACCATATGCATTGTATTGGACTTGGTATTGAATAACATTTTTTTGTTTGAGTATAGTTATTTTCAACAGGTTAGAAGTGTTACTTTGGAGTCAGCAGTAGTCTCAGCATTTGTGAATTTGGTCCTAGGATAATGGGCTCTTGAAATATTCCCACAGATATCATTTTATAATAAGGTAGCGTTCTGTGTTAGGTTTGTGGATGATTTGTTTTGTATTTGGACAGGTCAAAGGATGAGTGCCTAGAATTCATCTATAAATTGAATGAAACCGCACCTTTTCTGGAATTTGTATTTAGTGATATAGGGTGCTCTGTAATTTTTTTTTACATACCAAGCTTATAATTAGAAAAGAGAATAATCAATTTTTAGAAAATCTATGGCAAATGATTGTATACTAGTGCACATCTTGCATTTATGAGAAATAATATACCTAAAGGACAATTTATAAAGGCTTCAGATGACTAGAACATGAAAACAGTTTTTGGAAGAAGTAAATGTTTGTGAAGAAAGGGTACATTCGGAGAAAGAAGAGACAGCTAAATATGTTATTGATCAGAGAAAGAATTTATTCCCTCTGGTAGTACTCCCATTGGAAAAGAAAATGGGCAAAAGTGCAAATATTAAAGATGTTTTTAATATGAAGATGTCTATTGATAATAAAAATATTAGAGATGTCTTGGCAGATAACTGGAAAGTGATATATGGGAATAACTAACTTTTCAAGTATTGAGATAAATCTTGAGGCAGTTTTTAAAAAGAGGAAGTTTAAAACAACTGCTACAATAGGATAGTACTTTAATTGACTTAGGACCAAGTAATAAAGAAATAGGATCCTGTACTTGGGGGACATGTAAGGTTTGTAAGTATATGGTTAATTGGAAGTTTATCTGTATTAATCTACTTTATATTTATGCAAAACTGCATTTTACATGTAATAGCAAAAGTATAGTTTGTGTTGCACAGTGTGATTTATGCCAAGGTTTGTATGTAGGAATGGCAACTAGCAAACTAGTCAGTGCTTTTACAACATCATAAAACACAGGGATTCTAATAATGCTGTGATTAAGCATATATTAGATAATCCTGAACATAAAAAAAATGTTTTGGATTTTGTTGTAGATTGAAAAGGAGGTAATTTCAAAAAACGATTAGAGCAAAAGGAAGCTACATGGCAGATTAGATTGCAAGCAGAAGAATATCCAGGTTTGAAAGTACATTAAATTTGAAATGTTTTTAGTGTATAGAAAGTTAAATACATTTATTAATTTTCGTTTTATTATTAGTAATTAATATTTTATGGTAATTTAAAAAATTTTCATGTCAGCTGATTCTGTCATGTGACTTGATGCATACATTTGTGTTTAGAATGAGTGCATGTTATTCTGATGAAGTAGTGTATGGTAGATGAAAGCCCTGAAGTAAATTGAAGCCGTAACTTTGGTATTATTACTTTAAGGGTTTTTCGTATGTAATTAAAACCTGGTTTGCTTTTCCTAAGTCACATTTTACTTCACTCTTTGAATTATGTAAGACAAGGATATTATAAAAAAAATATTGGATAGTCTTAGGAAAACATCTTTTTGTTACACATCTCTTCCTGTTTTTCTCATCAGTTGTTTAACAAGGTGCGCGAGTTTTGAAAATAAAAATTCATTGCTGATAAAGTAGTACGTGTTAGACAAATTAGATTTTTAACTTTAATAGTGCGTGTGTGTGTGTGTGTGTGTGTGTGTGTGTGTGTGTGTGTGTGTGTGTGTGTGTGTGTGAGAGAGAGAGAAAGTGGTATGGTCCATGGATCCTTTTCAGTCAGAAAGGCAAGATTATCCTTTACTTCTGTATTTCTGATAGTATCTAAGCAGCAGGATTTCTTTGTGTGTATGATTTAATCTTAATCACTGTGCCAAGGGGTTCTTAGCTGAAAGTATAGAGCTATAAAGGGAAAACTCAATACCTTTCCATCCAGTGATAGAGACAGCATCATGGTATGCATTATGCATGGGTTTAAGTCCCAAATGAGAGCTAGCACTGTTTTTCACTTTTATGATTCTAACATTACGTATGCAGAGGGCTTCTGTGTGTGTGTGTGTGTGTAACTGGGTAGGTGGGCTGAAACTGAAGCATCCAGAGAAAGCCCCTCTCCATACATACAGGCTTCATATATCCAGTGAAAAATAGTTAGGGGTGAACCAGGACCCTGGAGCCTTACCTCTCACCTGCATTGCTTTTGATGGAGTATTCTGATTTTCAGTTTTTTGTGTTTTTTTTTTTTTTTTTTTAATCTCTGTTCAGCTGCTCTGGTCTGTCCTTGAAAAGCTCTTATTTCTGTCTTTTCACTGGCTTACTTGTAGAGATAGTGGCAAAAGAGCTCATCTAAGGCAAAACAGAGTGAAAGAAAAAACAGCCAGTAGTAAATTGCATCCAGAAGTTCATAGTTTCTTTCAAATACAATACAACTACAAAAGAAGCAGCACGTGAGTGTAAGCTAAATTTTGTGCTGCCCTTACTATAACTTAGCTCAAGCATGTCGCATACATTGCTGTTGCAGTTTGTCTGCATGTGCTGTGTTCCATTTTTGAGGTTGCTGCATACAAGTGCTCTGCTGTGCAGTACAACTTGCATTGCAGAGTATGTTTAACAGAGCCTGGGACTCGTGATGTCTTAGTTTAAAGAGAGAATAATGGCATTATGCTGAAGCATAAGATTGGGTTACAGGAAAAAGTTTAGTTTTGCTGCAGAATGAGTCAGTATGTGTCTTTATCACCACAATATTAATTCTAATTTTACAGGGCATGCCCCCACTTTCCCATCTCAGGTGTGCAAATGTATGCATAAGCAAATTTTGAGCACTGTGGATTTGGCCTCACTGCTATGATTTTTGATGTCCCCTTGCTACAAGTTTGAAAGCTGAGAGGTATGCATGAAGCTGTAAGGTAGCCCTCTTACCACTGAACTGCCGTGCTTAGTGATATCAGAGGTGAAATGTGTTTATTTTAGGATATTCTGGAGTGTCATATAAAGTGGAAGATAACTGTTGGCCTTCTGCATGAAAACATTTTAGAAGTTAATAATTGTACTTCTGTACTTTTTATTGAAACAAGCATTACAACTAAGTATGCTTAGTTTTCTGGTACCACACTGGCTGTGTAAGGTTTTATTTGGGTCTTGCACAACTTTGTAAAGTATTTAACAGTTCATCCCCTTTTCTGTGTTTTGTTTTGTCTTAGCTTCTAAGAATTAGTGTGCTGTTCTTTTGATTCTTGGGGGTGCAGGTATATCTCCTCTAAAAATGCCTTCACATAATTTAACAATGTATATGTCTCAGTTAATTAAACTTCAGAAGTGGACTTGGGCAGTCCAGATATCATGTCTTGCTGGTTACTAGCCTGCTGTTTTTAATTAATGTGTTCCTTTTACTGTGAGTCTTTCTATATTCAGAACACAAAATGTTTGTTTTTTATGCATACTCCTGTGGTCTGAAATAATGTATACTAGTACTAATTTTCATTGATACTGATTCACTTTCTATGCCCATTAATTGCTCTTTGTCTTCCTTTATTAAATGTTTTCTACATACCTTATTCTGAACTTCCAACCAGTTGTGTTTTGCATTGCCTGTGAATTATTCTGAAGTGGGTTGGTGATGTATAGTAGAAATTGATTTTGTTGATTCACTGTGTAGATTTTTTTTGGGAGGGGGGTCTAGGGGACAGCATACTCTTCAATGCTCATATTTTCCTTGTAAGCACAGTACAGCCTTAGTCTTAATGCGTATAGCATGGTGTCCAGTGATCAGTTTAGTTAGCAACTGTTTGCATGTTGGGCCATAAATAAACACAGTCAGGCAAGTTTGAGAAATTTCAGCAGCATTTGGTTATTGGTCCCAAAGCTATATATCTTTATACAACATGCAATATTTGTTCCCTGATTTTCAGAGTGTTTCATGAACACTTGGCGTCTTAAACCCAGCCTGGTAATAACAAGATTCTTCAAGGGCATTCATGGGTGGTGGTGATTGCCTCCATCATTTAAGTGAATCAAGTATGGAAAAATGACCCAGTATTGTTGCATTTCAGCTTTTAGACAAGTTGAAGAGTAGCTTTGGTCCCTTTAAAAGAGCTGCTTCATTAATATTTCTGGGAAAAAATAATTTGCATTAGCTGTTCTTTAAGAACATACTGCACTAAAGTTTCTTGGGCTTAAACACTGAAGAAAATCGTTGAAAGTTTGTAAATGTCACCCTAGCAGCTACAGTCATGTGATAATCTGTTAATAACTAAGGTCAGCTGTAAGTGACTTTTTGAGACGTACAAATTTAATTAAATGAATTCCAGGAAAGAAATACCAGAACCACCCCCGCATGGCACCTAGTGAAGAAAAGGGAGTAAGGGAGTGCATGCATTTTTTATATTGTTACTAATCTTTATTGATTCACAGAATATGGCTAGAGGATTATTTCCTACGACTTGAACACACTGTATTAGTTCAGTTTAAGATTATTTTTCTTATTGCGGTTGAAAATTTTTTAAATACATGAAAAAGGTAGGACATGGTTCATTGCTGACATGTTTTATTTAAAGAGAAAAGCTTTGCTTTTTACTATTAGAAGCAGCACTTCATTTTCCTTATGTTTACATTGTTTGCCTGGTTATACTGAGTACAGTATGCCTTTCTGTTGTGGTAAGTGTGCTTTTTACGTCTCAGTTTTGCTCATGCTGACTGCAGTATCCCATCAAACCCAGAGTGAGACATTTCCACAGTTAGGCTTGATTACTGTTCCCATGATAAATGGGGGCTTGTCTCTGAAGAGGAATAAGACGCCGATGCCTGCTATACTTAATCCATCTTCTATTACTGGTTACATTTTAAGATTACTGGAGGCATGGAAGGTTGGAGTATGAAAAAAAGATGTGTAGGCCATGTGCATGTATACTTAGAGTAAGGAAGGCATTGAAGGGCAGGGTAATGCACTTAGTGTCATTATTCAAGCACCTGCAATGTGGATACAGAGAAACAAAGAGGGGAAGGCATAATGGTGGATGGAAAGTGGAAGTTTTAAGTTGGAATTGTGTATTTATTTTTCTTAACAAAGGGTGTGAGTCCTTGCAATACTTTATATGATGAAGTAAGTGCGTAGGTTAACAGAGAAAGGTTCAAGGAAACTTGAGATGGGAAGGAAAGAGGCAGGTTTAAATGGGACTAATTGAAATATTTGGAAGGCTCACTGGGCTGCCTTTCTTACCTCTGCTTACTCCTGTGTATGGGATCAGTTATGTTAAATGAATCTACCTAGCGTTTTTTGTTTTTAATAAAGTAGATGTCATGAACAGTCAGCAGAGTGGTTCATTCTCAAGAAGAGTTTACTCTGTTTTTGAGAAGCACAAGATTGTGGGATGACACAGCATGGAAAAATAGCTTGCTAGACCTCTGGGTTAAAATTTCAAGTAGGGCAGTGGAATTACTGAGAACCTGAGCATGTTACTTAAGAGTCCCATACCACTTTCAGTTTTTATTTTGCAGTTGATCATCAGCGAATCTGTTCAACAGTCCCTTTCTGGTGAATTCCCAAAAAACTAGTAAAAACTTTCATTTTTTTCTTCCTTCAGAATTTAACATGCTTTGTTACAGTTGTATTTTAGTTATTCTTAATACTGTTTACTGTGGCATGTTTTTTTCCAAAATGTATGATTTACCCAGTAGAAGTGCACCTGTAGAAGACATAATTCCTCCTAAAGATATCACCTGTACTGTCTACTTTATTTATCAGAAGGCAAAGCAAGTTTTCTCCTACAGCCACTGCTCACTATCTAGTAAAAAAAATAGATAGCATTTTCTGCTTGTAATATCTGGGCCTTTTTTTAGCATAAGAATCTACTGGAACAGGTGAAAGGGGCATCTTCAGAACATAAGGTATCACCTAAAAAGAGGTGCAGCTATGGAAAACTTGGGAGGGGGGAGGCAAACTTTAACGTGTCAGTATATCAAGTGGAGTGGCCATGGTGACCTTACCATTCCCAGTAAGGCTGCTCCTTTTCCACTGCTAGTTCCCTTACCTGCCATGATTTTCACATGTCTTAGCCTCTCTGAAGGTTGACAGTAAGACTTTGTTTCCAAACAGGTGTCATTTGAAGTGGTTGAGACATATGGTCTGGACATCAATTCCCAGGTATCCATAATGCATAGATTTTGGCAACATCACAAGACCAGTTCTCCCAATAGCGTATGCCAACCATCTACATTCCAGAGACTCAAGAAGACCTGCCCTTAGTGCATGCCTTTGGTTAGATGTTTGCCTGCTTGGAGGAACCCCAGGTTTGGGGTCAGGAGGAGAAATGGCCAAGGACTGAACACCCTACTTTACTGATACTCAACCCAGCCTTATTTCATTGAGGTAGTGAAGATTGGTGCACAGTAGTAGTCCTCCAGTGGCCTGGCCATCAGCTTCTGGATGGCTCCTTGTCTGTAAGAAATTGGAAGTCCTCCATTAAATTTCTCAGACTGGACTTGACTGAGCAAGTTCTATCATATTCTGTGCAGGTCTCCTCTTCCTTGGGATATGACTGCAATGATGATTAAAAACGTCATCAAGCTGTTTAGAGGACATCTCGTTTTGAGGGAACATTTTAGGTGGTGGTATAAGGAGGTCTATGATCTCCTTAAAGGTACCTAGACATTATGGGTATTGAAGAGCATAGGTCTGTATTTTTTTCCATCAGTATTCCATGCATTCATGGATACCTTTGAAAATGCATCCTTACAGTCAGAGACCTAACCTTTGGCCCCTGAGAATTCAGGGTGTAGGACTCTCAAATACCTGTATAATATCACAGCTGCTGACCCAGTCATGGTTTCCCTATTGGTAAGGAAAGCAGGATGTTCATAGGTAGTTAAAAGACATGCAGTTCAGAAGGGCCATTAAGGAACCTTGCCAGAATACCCAATTGCCCCAAAGAATTGTCCTGTTAAGTGAATTTGTGTAGGTCACACAGTATACAAATGAAGGTGGAAATATTCAAACCCTATACCCTTTGTGCTGGAAGTGTCTCAGTTAACAAGTTAGAGCTTTAGTCATTTGCTGGTTTGGAAAGAATGCAAATCCTGTACACTGGCCATAAAGAAATAAATTATTAGACATCTAAGAGGGATGTTTTTATAAGAAAAAATGCTGCCAGGTAATAACAAGGAGCTGTATATGTACAGAATCATACATTTGTTAAGCGTTTTTGTTCATTTTACTGCAGACCTTCATCAGAGTAAATAAAACCATTACACACTGTCCCGTTTAACTACTCTAACCAATCCTATTGATGTACTAATAATTCAGTTAATCAATTGCATTTCAAAATGGATTTGAAAACATCTTATCTATATATGTGTTCAGTAGCACTCATTTTTGCAAACATTGTTGTATGGTTTTGGGAAATTAACTGTTTAGATGTGGATTTTATGAAAATGTTATAGCTTATTACAGATTTTTAGATGATTTATTGATTATTTGGAAAGCATCTGCTGATAGATTAGAAGATTTTTTTATTGAAACAGTATAGTAGAATTTTTTAAAATTTTCTATGAATTTTGATGATAGCAAGATTAATTTCTTTTTGATTTTACTGTACGGATGCATGTAAAGGAATGTTTTTGCCAAATATTTCTAGGAAAGGGAGATAGTGTAACAATTTGCATTTTAGTAGTGCTCACCCCTTTTGGCAAAAACATAGTTTGGTTAAAGGACAATTTGATTGTCCAGAATGGTCTCTGATGATGTGGTTACAAGGCTGAGAGAGATGTTTCTGGATAGGGCATACCTAGTGGATTTGGCCTGTGAAGTTACAAATCAGGTGGTGAAAGAAAGACAGGGGCATTTTAAGCCCATTTTAAGTGGGGGTTGCTGGGAGGCTGTAGATGGTAAAAAGAAAGGCTGATCTAAATTTGACAATGGTTTTTGCTTATGGTGGTATGAATGCCAGGTTAAGGGGCATTGTATGTAGGAACTGGGATGGTGATTTTTGGATGTTTTGGACTGATTAGTAAGTTTGGAGACCATCCTAGTTTGTATACACGAGAGGAAGGAATTTAAAATGTATATTTGAATGGAGTAGTAATGTATTTGATGGAAAGGCTAAGCTGGCCAAGTGTGAGGCATGCCCACAGTGTTGATACATTTATGCGGGCATTAATATTTTTATTGCCTCTTACTAAGATGTTTAGTGGTAGTGGTCGATTTAGAATGTCTGATTTGTGATGTGTTTTATGTTGAAAAAACTGAGTGGGCATTGAGGCAATGAATTTACGAGCATGTGTATGCTATAAAGAAGAAAGACATCAGAAATGCCCTTTACAAACATAGTACAGAATGTAGAGATTTAAAAAATATATATATTTTTTGTGTTGGAAAGGGTCCCACAAGATGTGTAGAGGTGGTGACTAGGAGGTGTTTTTAGAAAAAAGGGAGCTTGTATAGCACCTTAAACTGAACACTATACAGCGCCTTAGCATTAATGATGAGGTTTCGATTAATAGCATTTTATGGTAAGATCAGGGAAGTTGTAATTATAATTATAACATTAGGAAGTGTGTTATGAACTTCCTGTGATGTTTTGTATGCTTTTTCTTGCATTTATTCTTAAGTTTAACATTTCATTCATTTTTATATTTAACATTATATTTTTGTGCAGCTTTTTGATAGGTTTTTATGATGTTATTTGAAAAGTATTTTTGAGCCCTTTAATTATGTGAACACAACTATATAAGTAAGATGTTTTTAAATCCATTATGAAATGCAGTTGATTAATTGAATTATTATTATGTCCATGAGATTGGTTAGAGTATTTAAATGGGGCAGTATGTAATGGTTTTAATTGTTCTTATGAAGTGCTGTAGTAAAAGAAGTGAAAGTGCTTAATAAATTTATGATTCTGTATAAATACTGCTCCTTGCTATGGCCTGGCAGCATTTTTTTCTTTAGTGATTTATTCTACGCTGTAGAGATAGTTTTTTGTTTTTTAATTGGGGACGTGCTTACTCTAGTGGAGAGTATTGTAAGTAGAACCCTGGCACAGACTTAAGGAGCATGATATGCAGCCTAACCTTTTAAGTCAGGGAAGCACGTCATTAAATGTGAGTTTAATATAATTGATCTAAACAGAAGAAAGGTAGCCAGAGGGGAGAGGCATCGCTAGGCATAGATGTTCATCGTGTTTCACCGTTGCAGTCATTACACTTGGGTTATCCTGCTGGCGGGCTACCCGCAGTCGGCCTGAATTCCAAAGTCCTGGTCCGGCGTGAGTTGCTGTCACCTCTTCCCTGATGTCAGTGCGCCAGGGGTATAAAAGATGCAGCCAACGCCATTTTCTTCAGTCTTTCTTGCCGCGCGGTGCCCGAAGCAAAAGCAATTCGCAAGTGCCGGTCGGCCGACTCCTGAGATTTTCAAAATCGAATTTCAGATCCGAAGTCTTCAATGAAGCTAAGTACCCCATTGGGGAAACTTTTTTCTTGCTCAGAAAAAGTTAACAATTGTATTTCTTGTGGGAAGCAAATACCTCATAAGGATTTTCATTCTTACTGTATTCCTTGCCTAGGCCCTGACCACAACGTTGCTAGCTGTCAGTTTTGTGCTAGATTTAACCAACGCACTATTAAGCGTCAGTACGATTTTGCTTTTCATTACTTTGGCCGAAGGTTTAATTATATAATGCCGTTGGAACAGCTGACGACTGGAGTTTATAAAAAAACGCAAGGAAAAGGACAGGCATCCGAGGTCCAAAACTGATGATGAAGCCTCTGCTAGGCAGGTCGCCGGTTCTCATTGAGGTGCTTTCGCAGCCCCTGAAGCCCGCTACCTCAGAGCCACAGGCTGCTTCCGACTCCCACGTGGAGACAGCTAGGCCTCTGGATACTCAAGGTATTGGACACTCGGAAACTATTCCCTCAGATGGGTCCGGAGCCGCTGAGCAGGCATCGGCTTCTGAGGGTGTTTTCAGACCTACACAGTTATATATTAAGCCAACCTCAGCTTCCAAGGCAAAGACTAAAACAGCTTTAAAGACAAAGAAACAAGTACAGCATTCTCCTGGACAGACTTCCATGCCTAAGAAACAGATGCTTAAAATGGCCAAAGACCTAATTACTTTGATCAGGGGTTCCCATCCCCCTCCAGATAAGAGGCCTAGGCAAGACACAGAATATGATTCATCTGATCAGGTTTCCATTTCCTCTGACTCCTCTTCAGAACAGAGATACTCTCTTCCTCCCTATGAAGATTCTGATGCTGAAGAATCTATTCCTGATGATGTATTTTCAGAGTCCAGCCTGTCTCCCGACTCTTTACCTCCTGCACCTGTTAAGCCAGACAGATACTACAGGGTTCCAGACTCTCATAAATTTCTATATAAAAACCCTGTTGCTGACCCAGAAACTATATCTCAGGGTCCCAACGGGCTCAAGGCTTCTACTGCAAAAAACCCTGTCCCCTCAGATAGGGATTCCAGGGCACTGGACAGATGGGGGGAAAAAGTTTACACTTCTGCTACCTTGGCTGTAAGGGCTTTAAATGGTCAGTTTCATATGCTTAAATATCAGCAATACTTAATGTCTCTGCTAAAACAGAAAATTATGACAAATTCTGAATGTTCTGAAAACAAGGAAATGCAGGATTTATTGCATGCAGCTGAACAAGTGGGAAAACATACTTTGCAATGTGGTTTTGATTCACTGGAGGCCTCTTGCAGGGCCGCGGTTACAGGTTCTGTCATTAGAAGGCATGCTTGGTTAAAGGAACAGAATCTGCCTGATCATGTTAAAGCAAAATTATTGGATGCTCCATTACAGCATGATACTTTGTTTGGTGTTAAGGCAGAAGATGTGTTGAAGAAAATGGAGGATAAAGCGAAATCTGTGCAGACAGTAAAGGATTTCTTACAGGTACAACCACCCAGATTTAGCAGGAACTGGCCTTCTAAGAATTGGTCCTTTCCAGTGTCAGACAGGCCACAGAGAGGCAGATGCAGACGCCCTAGAGGCAGACAACAGCTCCAGGGCTCATACAGGCCCAAACAATGGGGTGCTTCTACCTCCAAAAGAGAAGACAAATCACAGTCATATAGGAAACCGTCCCAATGACTTTCCTTTGCCAATGTCAAGCACTTATCTTTTGGCAGCACCCTTAGGGGGAAAGCTAGCACTTTTTTTTCACAAAATTGGCACATGATCACCCAGGACAAATGGGTCTTAAATATAGTCTCTCAGGGGTACAGGTTCCACTTTCACACCCTTCCAAAGGCAAAAGGTATGCCAGACCTGCCACACAATCAGTGGGCAGAGGCACAACAGCAAGTTTCATCTCTCATGGGCATGAGGGCTATTCAGCCAGTACCACAACAAGAGCAGGGACAAGGATTTTACTCAAGACTTTTCTTAGTACCAAGAAGGGACAAAGCCTGGAGACCAATTCTGGACCTGCCTATTCTAAACACTTTTCTGGATGTTCCAAAATTCAAAATGTTGACACTGCAGCAGCTTCTGCTCATGCCGGGCAAGAAGGCTTGACTTGTAACTTTGGACCTCAAAGAGGCATACCTGCATGTCCCAATCGGACAGTCTTGCAGAAGATACCTCAGATTCATAGCTGGCTCAATGCACTACCAATTCTCTGCACTGCACTTTGGCTTATCTACTGCGCCCAGGGTCTTCACAAAATGCCTGGCACCAGTAATTGCATTTTGCAGACAAAGAGGAATTCAAATATATCCCCTACTTGGACGACTGCCTTATTCAAGCAGAGACCAAAGACATTCTTCTAAAGCATCTGGCGTTTGTAAAAAAGACTACTAATTTGCCTAGGGTACACAGTAAACGAAAAGAAATCAAAACTAGTATCATCTCAAGAGATAATATTCCTGGGTGCAAGCTTAAATACAATGCCCAGATGGCTTATCTCACGCCAGACAAACTGACTTCTTACTCCGAAAGCATGGCAACAAAGACCCAGTTATCTGCAAGAAAAATTCTGAGGCTTTGGGCTACATGGCATCCTGCATTCTGCTAATTCCATATGCAAGACTGCATATGAGGAAGCCACAATGTTATCTAAAAAGTGTTTGGACTCAACATTGCCACAGCCTGGAATCATTAATTACCCTCATTCCCTGCCTGCAACAGGAGTTTTGATGGTGGGCACAGGCCTGTCACCACAACAAGGGACAGCCATTCACTTTATCCACAGCCAGGCAAACACCAACAGCAGATGCATCAGATTATGCCTGGGGGGCCCACATGGCAGGAAAATGTATTCAGGGCACATGGCCCGCAAGGCAAAGGCATCTTCACATCAATCAAAAAGAGATGCTAGCTGTACAAAATGCCCTGACAGCCTTCAAGGATCTACTTAATCCAGGACAACTGCTGATAAAGACAGACAATACTACAGTCATGTGGTACATAAGCAGGGAGGCACACATTTTTACCTCCTCTGCAGACAAGCCATGATTTTGTGGAATGCAGCATTGACTTAAGTACACCTGCAAGCACAATTTCTGCCAGGAAAAACAAATGCTCTGGCAGACGAACTAAGCAGAAATGTTATGGATCCTCACGAGTGGAAACTAGATCCACAAATCTTCAGCATGAAAACAAGAAAATGGGGATGCCCAGACATAGATCTATTTGCCTCCCCTCACAACTGCCAACTACAGAGATTCTGCACAAGGACTTATCACAAACAAGCATGGAAAGTGGATGCCCTGTCATTCAGCTGGAAAAACCTTACAGTATATGCTTTTCCTCCACTGCCTCTCCTTCCCCAAGGTACTCCTAAAGGTCAGACGAGAAGCCAAAAAGGATACTGATTGCCCTGGATTGGCCACGCCAGCACTCGTTCCCAATCCTAAAGAGCTTGTCTCAAGGCCCAGCCTGGACATTGCCTCAAATTCCTCATTTACTGACCCAACGAAACAATCAGATCCTGCACAGCCAACTCAGAACCCTAAATCTGGCGGCATGGTGGATAATGTAACCATTCAGAATACACCTCTCTCTCTAAAGCGGTTATGGATGTTATTTTGGAGGCCAGGAGGCCCAGCAGCAGAAAATCTTATGCAGAGAAATGGAAGAGATTCTGTGCTTGTAGCCAGGCACAAGGAATTGACACGCTTGTACCAAGTATTGCTCAGATTTTGCAATATCTAACTGAGATGCTGGACAAAGGCCTATCCTTTTCATCAATTAAGATCCATGCCTCTGCCATTTCAGCTCATTACAATACGGACCTACCTATTTTTTCACATCCACTGCTAACACAGTACCTCAGAGGGGCCAAAAACATAAGACCTCCAAGGAGAGCACCAATACCTGCATGGGACCTCAATTTTGTCTTGGAAAAGCTCACACTGCCTCCTTTTGAGCCAGCCAATACAGCTTAGATAACATTCTTATCATGGAAAACAGCTCTGTCCTAGCAATAACTTCAGCAAGAAGAGTCTCAAAGAGTTACAGGCATTAATGGCTGTGGAACCTTTTATTTTCCATCCGGACAGGGTTTCTGTAAGGACAAACCCAACATTTATGCCCAAGGTAGTGTCTAGTGTGGCTCTTAACCAAACCATTCATTTGCCTACCTTTTATCCAAACCCACAGAATAAAGGGAAGAGACTTCTGCATTCTTTGGACATAAACAGACAGTTACGCTTCTACTTGGACAAAACTAAAGCTTTCAGAAAGACTGAGCAACTCTTAGTGGCATATGCTGCAGGATCACAAGGAAAGGCTATTTCAAAGCAGACTATTTCAAAATGGATAGGCCACTACATTCGTTTCTGCTATTCACAACATGGCAAATCAGTGCCTAAGGGCATTAGGCCACATTCAACCAGAGCAGCAACCACTTCTGCAGCCTTCCTCAGAGGAGTACCAACCAAGGATATTTTAGAGGCTGCAACTTGGACTTCAGTGCACACTTTTACAAAGCACTACCACTTACCTCTTTACTCTAAATCCAGAGCAGGCTTTGTCACTGCAGTTCTGCAGTGTCTCATAGCCACTCCTAATTCTATTTAGGCCCAACCTCCCAACCTCAGCTTTGGGATTCAACCCAAGTGTAATGACTGCAACAGTGAAACACGATGAACATAATACAGTTGTGTACCTACCATAAATGTAGATGTTCGAGTGTATTCACTGTTGCAGTTCAGGTTACCCTTCCTCCATCCCCCTTTTATTTGCTGGGACTTATCTATACTTCTCTATCCTATACAACCTATGTGGTGTATTTGCTTCTAGATGAAGCTAATGATTGTTACTGCATGCTTTTTTATAAGCAGAATTTTTAGCCTACCTTTTTGAGCACCTGACATCTGGGGCAAGAAAAACTGAAGAAAATGGCATCGGCTGCATCTTTTATACCCCTGGAGCACTGACGTCAGGGAAGAGGTGACAGCAACCAACGCTGGGCCAGGACTTTGGAATTCAGGCCGACTGCGTGTAGCCTGCCAGCAGGATAACCCAAGTGTAATGACTGCAACAGTGAATACACTCGAACATCTACATTTATGGTAGGTACACAACTGTACTTTACTCATCTTGCCCCAGAAGATGTTAAGGAGGAGTTATTAAATGTACTCCCTGACAGTAAATCATTTTTTGCCCTCAACCAGTACATTTTTAAGAAACTGAAGAAGGGGAAGACTATGGAATCAGTTGAACAGCTTTTTCACCTGCTTATCCAAAGGTACAGTATCGGTGAACTCAATAGTCATTGCCTTTTCTGTAGGAAACTGTCTAGGGTGACCAGTTCAGGTACATACTTTTAAAAGGCCTACAATGGAGAGGAGGTAGAAATCTGGACAGGTAGCAAGATAAAGGTAGGACAGCTAAGTCCCCCCTGCCTAAGATGCTGATGAGCAATGCTGACTGGTTATGCTACTCCCTCAGCCCTTTCACCGTCCAGCCTCCTCACATCCTGGGAAGGATGCTGTGACTGTCCTACTAAAGAGTAAACTTTTTCCGTCTGACTTTTTATACAGTATTAAAGGAGTTTGCCTTTGCAGGCTAGATAACATGGAATAGACGTTAGAGCCTTCTATCTCTTATGGCTGTCTCCCATCCCAGTAAACCAGTTGCAGTTAGCACCACCAGTCTTGGCTGGCACAGTTTTTTGTACTCTTAGGGAAACTAACCGGAAAAGCCAAAAGAAGAAGAAGGGAAACACTGAAACAGTTTTTATTTCATAATGTTCCTAGCTGTAAGGGAAAATAGGCAGTGAATGTTCATTCTAGACCTACCCAGAATGAATAGATATTTAAATGTAACCAGTTTCAAGGTGCATATCTTACAGGTACTTCTGTCCTGTCTTTGCTCATACCAAGTGCACTACTGAATTTGAAGGATGCATATCTGCAGATTTTTTTTCCCAACTGGAAACATTTTTATTAAATTATCACTTATAACATACAGTCATATATTTATATAACGGAAAACAAAAAATATTGACATATTTTTAGTTACAAACATACATCGCTTAGTCTGTCCAGTCATTCTCAAACAGTTAGAGATCATTCAAATCCTGCGTTCTTTTAAACCTCATTCCTCCTTCAAAACATTATTCTGAATGTATTGTTATCAAAATTCACATTTTTTCTATCTAATTTCCTCGTACCCTTTCCAGTTGTTTTATATATTGTTACTGTATTCACTACTTCTAGTACAGTTGGTTTAGACTTTGCTATCCATTTTCTAGTAATTGCTTTTTTGGCAGCTACTGTAATTAGACTCAGCAAGGCCTTACTATGTCTAGGCAAATCATTTCCTTAGTTATACCAATTTGTTCACCCAGTATTTCTGGTAGAGTAATCTGTGGGAAATTTTTAAAGTCTGTCAACTGATTACACTCCAAAAAATATATTCTCAGTATCATCTTTCTTCCCCATCACACCTCCAACATTTGCTTTCTACCTGAGGAAAAATTTGTTGAAGTCTACTTGGGGTATAAAAATAGCTGTGTAAACACTTAGAAGCAAAGATCCTAAATCTTCTAGACTTTGTTGCATACATACCTGCAGATTCTTATCCATAAGGACCAAAGGGAGTTCCTGTAATGCAGTCAAGGTCTAGATCCCTTTCATGCCACATCTTTACCATTTAGACATTCCACAATACCCAGAGTTTTCTCTAAATGCAGCAACTTCTTTCTCCTTATTCTGTCCTCAGGAGGGTACTCCAGAGATGCACTCTTCAGAAATGGACCCAGGAACTCCTTATGTCTTTTCCAGTCCCCTCGTTATTTCAAAGTTTCCAGAGGAGGACAAGAATTGCAGTGTTAAATTGATTTTTCATAGCTTCCCCCCTCCCAGTGTGGTTCCCCTCCAGGAATTTGCTGTCTCAACCATCAGGCAAACCTCACCAAAATCTTTATTCCCTCAAATTAATTGCCTATTTCTCCATTACCAGTGATGAGCAAGCGGCCCTTTTTACCCTGAGAAGGGTGGGAAAATTCTTATTTTGGTTAGAGATCTGGCTTAGAAAAACTTGCCATTGCAAACAGGTTTATAGGCAAGTACTAGGCTTAGCTGCCTTTGTGAATCATTTTAAGTTTAGCCAGTTTCACATAGTGAGGATCAAACCCCTCTACCTCTTGTCTGCAAGGTGAAGACCCTTAACCATTATGCTAACACCCACCACTCCAACCCCCCCCCTTTACTGGTCCTTTTTAGATTTTCCTGAGTATTTTTCACAGATCTGTGATTCCGGTCTCTTAGACTTTCCTCCATTAAAATTAAAGTTCATCTGACAGCTGTGTCTCATTTCCTGCAAGGTTAACAACTTTGTCTCCTTAGCTTCCCTTAAAGTTTGTAGGACCTGCCACCTTCCTTCTGCACCCCCCCACCCCCCACCAGTCAAGTTAGTATTACTTCCTTGGGATCCCTTACTTTCTTGGAAAGGCTCATCCAAGTATTTCCTCCTTAGGGTCTCTTAATTTACTGAAAAGGCTCATCCAGACTGTGCTACAGTTTGCTGTGAGAGAGACATTAGTTTGCTTTTTATTTGTTATATTTTGTATTACTTTATTGCTTTTTTCTATTTTGTATACTGTGATTTGTTTTCTTTACACTGTATTTTACGTGTACTCTGCTTTTAACTGCATATTAAAACTTGAAGAGAGACCACAGCTCTGTCTCTTGCGAGTCGACATAAGTTAGAACAGGTCAATTAAGGAGTCCTACATAAGTTAGAATAGGTCATTTAAGGTTAATCATCTGTGAACTCTTTCTAGTTGCCTGCCCCTTATGTTAATTTGATCATATATCTCACCACCTCTCTGCTTTTACTGGCTGGTGTGAGTAAGCACAAAATTATCATTTTGTGAAATCAATCCCCTTCAACTATTTAAATTTATTGGCCATCCTACTGTATTCCATAGTACCAGAATACAAAAGTGACCACCTCCTTTCAATCTATCTTGCTGTTGTAGAAATAGTGACGTTCCACTAAAACTTTTTTGACAGGTAAAACTTAAGTTACCCACTTTCATATCTAACTGCTTAGTGCACACTGCAGTGTTTAGGATAAACCATTTTTTTCATCTTACCTGTAAGCATCTATTGCCAGGCCACCAGTTATTGGAGAGCCCACATTCTGCCTCTCAGTAGTCATCTTGTGATTAGCGCTTCTGTTTTCTCCTGGTGAGAGAAGGAGTACAGTTACATTATTTCCTGGAGACTGCTGATCACCAGAAAGCTTAACTGCTTTATAGGTGACAGCTTGGAATCTGTGCTTATATTCTGGTCAGGGTGAGAGTAGGAGCAGAGTGCATTGATTCCTGACTCCTCCTGGTTGGAGAGCGAGTGTCTGTGCCTAACATACCTGATTGGTCTGGTTGCTATTCGAGGCATCTACCAGAAAAAGGCTACAAGCCTACAGACCCTGGCACCATCTGGGACAAGACTGTGGATCATCAAACAGGCCAGGGCCTGCTTTTCTTCTTGAGATTGGTGCTAATGTTTTGCTTCTGGTGAGAGAAGAAGTAAAGGAGTATTGTATTCCAACAGAATTAAGCTGTGCTGAGACCAGCATTAGTAGTAGCCAGGCAGTAGCCATTCATGTGACTCCTCTCTTTTCATCATTCTTGACAAGCCAAGTCTTTGTTTTCAGGAAGTACTGCTTGATTTCTTTCTCACTTCAGAATATCTGCCTAACTACTTCATCCTTAAATTTTCAGGGTTTAAGTATTAGTTTCCGCTCAAGTGTTTGGCAGTGCTCTGCACAGACTCAGTCACCTTGAGTGACATTTTTCCTGTAAAAACACAATTGAAATTTCTCCAATATCTAGTTGCACACAGGACAACTAGTTTGCAGTGACGAGCACTGTCCACATAGTTGCAAACCAGATACTTCTAACAGTGATTGATATTCTCACTCCAACAGTCTAATCAATAAAAAAAGGGTCTGTTGCCATGGATATGAACTTTCCTATTGTCTCTGTTACCGGCTTAGTGGATATGGGCATCCTGAGGCAATGTAGAAATTGTCTGTTTACTGACAACCAGTTAATTCTCAAACAAACTGATACAGTATCTGAGAGATGTATTTTTACAACATCACTGGAGGCAAAGCTCTCACATAAAAGTACTCCTAATCTCAATAAGGTTGACAGAAGTACACATGCTGCACCCATCACGCACAATTCAAAGCAGACAGACTCGCATATACTGAGGGGACCTGCATGTTACCTTCCTAAACCACAAAGATCTCCTAGACAAAGTACACATAAGAAATACTCTCAGCAGCCCCAAATGCACTCTTTCATAACAACACGCACATCAGCACACAGAGCTACATCTCTTGGAGGCTCTACCTCTACGCCCATAAGGCAAGCCACCATACAGTCCTATTTCTAATCATTGGAGACTCCATTGTGAGACACACTGATGTCCCTCTCACCAGGCTGAGTAAGGAGAAGGTTATGGTCAGTTGCTTATCAGCTGCTAGGGTCCGCCACATTACGCATACACTCAGGTCATTGGATCACAATTACCAGTATGACTCCGTCATAGTCCATGTGGGAGTAAATGACCTGAGATGTACCTCCCTAGACTATATGAAGAGAGACATCATAGAGGTCTCAGAATATGTCTCTCAGGCTAGTATGAGCCTAGCATTGAGCAGCATTTTACCTTCTCCAAGGATGATGCCACGATGTGAACAAAAGATGATTGACTTTAATAATTGGCTTAGTTCCTGGTGTCATTCTAAGGGGGTGCAATATTTGTCAGCATGAAAGGAGATGGTTAACAGACCATGCTGCTTTGCCAGGGATGGTCTGCACCTCTCCCCTCTAGTTTTTCGAATATTAGCTAAAACTTTGTCTTCCCCCATAGTGCCTTTTTAGGAAATGCCAAACTGAAAGTACTTACAATACAGAAAATCAAAACCAAGAAAATCCTAAAGGTATTACTGGTCAGTGCTAGGAGTCTAAACAAAGAAATCCACTCCATGGAAGCTCTTTTTACCCTAGAGAATGCTGATGTCTGTGCAGTCTCTGAGACATGGTTTAAAGCCATGGAGAGCACACCAACAGTGCAGGGTTATAATGCCTTCCACACATTTAGACCAGATACTTCACAGGCAGGGACTAAAGGTGGTGGTGTCTCTATTTACATCAAAAATAAATGTTCTTCAAGGCTGGTCAAACAGGACAGTGCGCTTGAACTGCTCCATGTTCAAATCACCATAGGTAAAATTCAGTACCACTTCCTTGCAAGCTGCAGATCCCCCTGTATGACCCAGGAAACCCATACCATGTATTTAAACTTACCAGAAACACTAACCATCCAACCCAGTACCTTATTCATGGGCGACTTTAATTACCCCACTATTAACTGGGAATCCTATGCAACATCAAATGTATATGCACAGAGATTCCTGGATTTTTGTAAACACAAACTCCCTAGACCAGATAGTCAATACACCAACCAGGGTTGCATCCATACTGGATGCCGTCCTCACTAATATTTGAAAGTGCTTGCACACACAACCTATTGTAATGCCTTACCTGGTAAGGTCAGACCACAAAATGGTCTCCTTTGAAGTAAAACTAAAACCTAGACCCAAAGCTAAAACCGTGAATATTCAGGAACTATCTTAAGGCTAACTTTCTGCTATTAGGTGAGAACCTGGCAAAATGTCAAGCTCCTATAAACCCTGAGAACACTTTTGTCTATGCAGAACTATTCACAGAAACCTTGTACAAGCATGTAAATAGATGCATAGAGGCAGCTGAACCCACCAGGAAGAAGTACAGAAGTAACGCAAAAAAACAAGCCACCGTCATAGAATCACAGAATCAATTGGCTGTATAACAGGAGGAAGAAAATCATGGCAAAAATTAGGAGGGTGCAGCACCCAGCAGGATAAAAGCACTCTCATTAAACTAAACAAACAACTCTAAAAACAAATAAAGTTTATCAAAGCCAAATTTGAGGTAGGTTTGGCCTCCCAGGCCAAGGACAGCCACAAAGCATTCTTTATCTATGTCCACAACCTCAAAGGCGATACACAATCGAAGATATAGCAAACCTCTTGGCTGATAAATTCAGCTCCAACTTTACTCCTCTCTCCCCCTCAATTTTCTCTCAGGAAATATCAACAAATATAACTCCCCCTACTATCACTAGGGAACAGGTCCTTAATGCTCTCTCTAAAACCACGAACGCTGCATCAATGGGCCCAGACAATATCCCAGGATGCCTTTTAAATAGCATGAAACATGACCTATCAGTGCCTCTGGAATTACTATTTAACTGTAGCCTCCAAACAGGGCTTTGTGCTTCATAAATGGAGAAAGGCAACAGTCATCCCTCTGCACAAAGGAGGGCCATCTACAGACCCTGGAAACTACAGACCCATAAGTCTCACTAGTCTTCTATGTAAAGCCATGGAAAGAATGATCATGGGGATGATCGCTAGAGAGATAGTAAACCTCCAGACACTGGACCCAACACAGTTTGGTTTCATCAAGGGCAGATCATGCCTACTCAACCTGATGGACTTCTTTGAGAAGGTCACCAAAGCAATGGATGAGGGCTAAATCGTTTCCACTGCCTACCTTGACCTGGCCAAGGCATTTGACACAGTACTCCACTTGGGCATTGTTGACAAACTCCAGAAGTTAGTTGTAAACCCATATGTCACCCAGTGGATCGCTAACTGGCTCAAAGACAGGACCCATGAAGTTAGAATTGGGGAGTCCACCTCTACAAAGAGGCCAGTCACAAGTGGAGACCCTCAGGAATCAGTCCGTGGACCACTTCTTTTTGGCATTTACTTCTCAGAAGTCAAGGCCAATGTCAGTGGTCTCTGGCTGACTAAATTTGCAGATAATTGCAAGTTAGGAGATGTCATTGAATCTTACACTGATACATATGTTCTCCAGGAGGGACTGACACAGACAAACACCTGGTGTCAGTGTCCTGGACTAAAACTAAATGCCAAGAAGTACATAATAGTGTACTTTGGAAAGTCTTGCATCCCTGGTAACTATCACATTGACAACACACACCTTAGAGTTGACCCAGTAGACAGGGACTTGGGGACACGCACAGATAGTAATCTAGCCTTTGATCATAATGTGTCTGCAGTGGTAAGGAAATCATTCTGTGTTGCACAATTTACAAACAGGTATGGCATCTACGTCCAAGGAAGTCACTGTTCCACTGTATTCAGCATTCATCAGACCTGTCATTGAGTACATTGCCCCCTTTGGTGTGTACCTAACCAGGCATAACCAACAACTGGAATGTCCACAGATGTTCCTCACTAAAAGAATAGAGGGCGCAAGTAGTTTGTCCTATGCAGACCACCTCAAGGGCCCTATCCTTGTATTCTGTCTCCTACAGACTTTTGAGGGGAGCTCTTTGCCTGGCATACAGGGCATTATTGTCAGACCCCACTCTGATGGACCTGCTGCATATCCACAAAAACAGTACTAGAATTACCAATTCTAAAGACTTAAACCTTGCCTGTGATATAAATGGGCCCTGCTGGAGAGATAGGTATGTATCCCAGAGACTATCCCCATCTATGGAACAGGCTCCCCATCCATGTGAAACAGAGTTCTTCCCTGATCCAATTAAAGTGCAACTTGGACAATTGGATGGGAAACCAGAAATTTATCCCTGGTTTGGCACCTATGTCTCTGATACAAACAGGTGAACTATAAATGGTTCATTTCCCAGGCCCATGTTTACACTTATCAAGGGTATCAGAACTTGTCAGAGATTTGGCATGCATGGCTAGGCTTAAAAAGGCCCTTGTGGTCATTAGCCTAGTAAACACCTATCAACCGTATAATTCATTTTTGATAAGCTTACGTCCATCCCCTTCGAATCTGTTATTTCCTCAGACCTAAAATATTCATGGAAAACTATTCTTTGTGGGTTTCACCTTAGCTAGAAGTATTTTAAACTCCAAGCTTTGTTTATTAACCATTCTTACATAGTTTTCCACAGAGACTGTCCATGTCCATGAGGGCTAACCCTGTCTTCATACACAAAGTGGTCATGGAATCTATAATGCTTAATCAGTACTCGTCTGGTGTTTTTTCCCCTAATTGTAGTAGTCATATGGAAAATTTGTTTCATTGGTTTATTTTTGTAGACAACCTTGATTTTGTTTGAATAAAGTAAAATACATAGGAGAAGACTTGCAGCTTATCATTTTCTAAGAAACCTGGTACTAAAGTTTCTAAAGCTACACTTTCTCTTTGGCTTTCACAATGTGTAAAGTTTTGTTTCTGAAGTATAGCAAACTTTTCCCAGAATTTGCATATGTTCATTCTCCAAGAACCACTTTGCAAGCCTTCTTCATAAATTAGTCAATGGATGATATTTTTGTGGCTACCTTGTGGCAGCTTTGAACACTTTCACAAAGCACTGCAAACTGGAAGCGTTTTCCATCGATATTGAGGTTTGCCTTTGATGCCACCATCCTATGGCCATTCTTCCTTGAGAACGGCGGTGTAGCATGGGACTGTCTGCTAGTGGTGACAGATGAAACTCCCAATGTCTGCTATGAAAGCCACATGCTTTCCTTAAAACCACAGGTGCATTGGCATTTTCATCTCCATCACTGTCGTCGCACACTATTCTACACTTTCAGCCTGACTGTGTACCTTTGTGTTGATAGTCGAAGTAAAATTACTTTTCCTGTTTTTTTTGCCTGCCATTTACCAGCCTGTCAGAAATCTGGAGTGGGGTCCTTGGATGTTTAAAATTGTAAATAAGGGGTGGGGGGCTTCACTCCAGTGAAAATACAATATTTTTTAATTACATATATTCTATTCTTTGTTTTTGACATTTGGGATTGAAAATGTTAAACACTAATGTCAATAAATAGGTAAGAAACAACAGTACTAAAAAAAAAAAAGCTTTATTCCGGCACACACTATGCCTTGATCAAACTGTCTTCAAAAGAGAGTGTCTTGAATTAAGAAGACAACATCTGAAGACGAGATGGTAAAAATGTAACAAAGGTAATATTACTAAAGCTAATCATGAGAAAGAGAATACAGAAACCTTTCATAAGTCATCTGTATAGGCAGGCAAGAATCCTGCATTACTTTAGTGCATTAGAAAAAGTACTAATATTGTTTGGATGTGCATAGGGTGAAAGTTCATTTTCCATGGGAATAATCTGTAAGAAATTTGCAGCAATTACTGACAAGCATGTGACCTTCTGTGTGGAGTCTGTATGTCCTCCCCCCGGTTTGGTGGGCGTTCGAAAGACGTGTAAATGGTCGTGCCTTCGTTGAAGGTTGGACGTTGAGCTGGCAACTCGGCGTTCTTGAAAATCTACTGCCAATCATTAGCGGACCAGAGTTCCGCTGTGGCGACCCCTAACCGGGAAAAGCCAAAAGACAACAACTGACAAGCATGTGACAGATGTCAGCAGCTTTAGCACAGTGCAGGCAATGCTGAAACGGTTGGTGAAAAGTTTGCAGAGACCGTATTCACATAGGAAATAATAGTACTTGTACTCCGTCTGGTAGTAGTAAACAAAAGGTTTATTGGAAGAATATTGGTGGTCAGTTCCTTTTTTCACTTTTGTTTAATTTTTAGACTGTAATTTTAAAACACTGCCACATTAATGTGGATTGTGATTTTGATAATTGAGGTCTGCTCATGAGTATTCCTACTGTGAAATGAAGGCATGTTTAGATTTCCAATTTTTTTTCAAATGCGTGTTAACCCTGAATATTTGCTGTTTCTGTTTAGTGTTATAATGGAGAAGCCAAAATACATTTTATTGTAAATACAATGTTTCTTTTGCTGTGCGTTTTAGTATTTGAATTTCAGGACTGTCAAAGCTTGCTGACATTATGCCTTTACATTGTGTAACCCATGACAGACTAGGAATTTGATAACCTTCAGGGTGCCCACATATTCTTGTGCATTATTATGCATTATAATACAGATATCGTATGGGTGGAAAACTGGTTACGTTGTCTCTCATTGACTTAATTGGCACTTGACTTAAATTAATTTTAGAGGACACATCTAACAAAGGTTTAGGGTCATGTTTTTGTTTTGTGTAATGTGTTTTTTAATGCTGAAACCAAAATAAGGCAGTGTTTGTAGCAAGTATAATGGTATGTTGGAGGAGCTGGCTGCTTTCTTTTATTCTGTAGTGTTGCTGTCACAGCTGCTTTGTATAACTAAGGATCATCTTAAATTATACTGTAGACACCCTGCCAAAGGTCTGGCACTCTGTATTGGCCATGTCTGTTTAGAATGTTATAAAAAAAAACTTTTACTGTAAATATAATGCTGTTTTGCTAGATTTACATTATTTCATGCTTTAATAGTGCTGTTGTAAATATCTTGTAGTCATAAGGCAGTCTGATTATATATGGTTAGGCACAGTGTTGATGATCTCTGTTTTGCGTGTTATAAAAGAAAAGATGAAACATTGTACGTTTTTCTTACATACAGATAAACCAATTTGAGATTGTCTGTTTGCTCATGTTATAAAAAGCTTTAAATATACTTTCCTGGTTTTGTAGCTTGTTAAATGTGTGCTTACTTGTCAGCGTGAAAGTAGCTAAAATTTCCATATATAATTTTTGGATAAATTCATGTATCTGGAGCATTTCTCCCTGAGCCCTCGCTGAAAATTGGCTTTGTTCCAAGTCAGACTTTCTCGGTTAACAAATGTTAAATAAAAAATAAATAATATTTGTACTTGCACCAAGTGTGGCCCTCAGCATAATCTGTTTTCTGCATGTTGGCCCCCAGAAGTTCAAAAGCTGTGTACTATATCTCAAATGATAGAGGAGTTTCATAAAATTGAAGGATTGGGCAGAAATATGCCAGCTTCTGTTTGGTACAAAGAATAATAAATAAAATGAAAAATAGTAATTCGGGCATACCTCTCAACTTCTAAGCACAAGACAGAGCCAAAAATAATGGGGGAACAAGGGTCCAAAATCAGGGACTGATTTTATATATTCTTACAAACTTAGAAAGTTGATAGAATTTTGCATTAACATTCATTTTCTTAAACATATGAAGTCTGAATGACAAATATTTCTCATTATTTAGTGACTTAAATCCTCAGTGATTTGTCAGTAAAATGTGCATTTTATGAGGAACAGATGAAAAATGTGAGGCAGAACTCTGGACTGTTGAGAGGTATAATCAGGAAAACAAAGTTCCAGGGAAAGGCTGTTCACCGTTAATTGTATGAAAACATGTATAGAAAATTTAATGTATAGCTTGGGGAAAAAAAGGGTTTACCCTTTGAAAGTTGAGAATGTTTCTTATTTGAAGTGTCGTATTCCATTTTGAATTCGCCATTTCTTCATAAGTACACATCAGTGCAGAGGCATTTGATAGAAAATGTTATACTCCTCAAATAATTATCAGAGACATATTTGGTTAGTATCTTTTTGAAGAAGAGAGAGGCAACACAGTTTATACACAGAATTTCTGAAATGCAGCCAGGCCCATGGGTTGCTCTGAGTCAATACTTATTAGTGGCCCGATTAGCTCTTAGCAGTTATTGCACTGCTTGAATACTCTGATATTGATCACACAGACTGGATTTATTCTTGGCTGTGGCATAGAAGCATCTGTGCTTGATGACAATGAGTATTTCCATTTGCATATTATGTTTTTTTTAACCCATTTGATATAGTCAGTTTTCATTTACTTGGGCTCTCAAAAGTCTTTTAGGTGACTCACTGACTCCGTTGAAGGTAGGATGTAGGATGTCAGGTGGAGTGGTGCACCCCCTCACCTACCCCAAACTGTCTAGAATGATACCGACCTCCCCACTAACTTCCTTGAGGGTGGAGTGCAGTACATTAGGTGAAATCATGCTTTCCCTTCTACTGTGTTCCACAGGGCTTAATTGCTTTGCCCCTTACTTGTCATAATATTGATGAATGGGATGGAGAAACACGCACTGATGATGCCATTGCAGCATCATTATTTTGACAGTTGTACTATAATCCTCGCAGATTATACTGTCATCAACCCTAAACTACATGGCACATTCAGCTTGATAGAGTTCTAGCTGTGTTCTGCTGGGCAATTTCTCAGAAGTAAGAAAACCAAAGCCGTGTTTACATCTTTGTATAAAATCCAAGAATGACAGTGGTGTTGTTACAGATTGCAGAATACAAAGCCTTTCATTTCATCTTTCCATGAGTGACACAGTTTCACAAAACTACCTGGAATGGCCATTGATCATTCCAAGTTAGGTAAGTATAAGGTACTGTTAAGAGCTGGAAATGTCAGGAATGGGGAAGTCTTTGTAGGGGTAGGGTCTCTTACACCTAGTCCTTGGCTCTGCTGCATTAATTTATCTTCCATCCATTTCTTTTTCTCTGTACATATTCACTAATCTTTAATCTTTTTAACAAACTAGAGCAAGGTTATAACTGGACTAATAGATCTGCAGCAAGTTAGCATGCTGGAACCAGCTACTGTCCATTGCCTTGCAGTTGAGGCTTAAATTCAAACTACAGTTGTCCCCTAATTCACCAAAAAATGCCCATAAACTACAAAACTAACACATTGCACTTCACATGCTGATAACTAGGGATGGGCACAAACCATACTCTGGCCTTAGATCAGGTCACTACTCATAGGCTTCTTTATGCTATATCTGAACTGAAGAGTAGAGTTGATTCAAGCCTCTGTGATCATATTTTGAAGGTCTAGAACAAGGCTTTGCTAACATTGCAGCACATTTCTTAAAACTACACAACTGGAAATTACTTGAAAGCCTTTTCTATACTAATTAGGTCTGTCATTTTGAAGTTGTATGCAAATTCTGTGCTTGTAGATGCAGATTCTAATTAAAATGTTTAAACTTACTCCTTCACTGACATCTTTATACATCTTATTTGGTGGTGTCAGAGAAATCAGTAATTTACATAATCATTTGTATTGTTTGACTGTATGATTCTAGTGTTTTAGTAAGCAGCTAGGAAATATATTCGCTCATCTAAGTATGTATTACATCTGCATATGTACTGCCCGTTTCTTTGCTAGAAATTGATATTGGTTTAACTAGAATTGTATTTTTCAGTTTGTCTCTATGCATAATCATTAATGTGTCTCACACTTGTCAATTTCTATTTGTCTGTGTTAAGACATTTCTTCCAGGACTCTTCTGAAAGTAGGCTATAACCACTTGGGCATTCCCATCTCTAAACATTAATTGTACAGTTTTACAGTCCAGGCATGGGAACAGGCTTTGGAAGGAGGGTGAAAAAGTGTCCAGTTTTGTTCATTTTACAAGCAGTCCATTTTTCACATCTGAATGTGACAGCTTGACTTGGGAGATTCTTCCATAGTGTATGAATGGAATCTGGCTTGAATAATTGAAAGCCTATTGTGGCTGTTTCGGAGCAGAGTTCTGCTCCGACACTTTTGGTGCCGTCCGTAGTGTCCAGGGGTCAAAGCTCTCTCTGGTCGGCCCCGACAGGGATGTTTGGAACTTAACAACTTCGGTTCCGAGTCTTCCTCTCAGTGCGTCGGCTAGGGTGAGTTCGGACCCTGTGTCTATCTCAGAGCCGATGGCTCTGGTGCCGACTGTCTTCTCGGAGCTGTAGAGGTCCTCTGAACCAGAGAGGTGGGCTTTCGAGATGATGATGAGGAGTGTGCTGTCCAGATAGTCAGCTCCTACCAGAGGTACCGGCACTCTTCCCCCCATAGCACCTACTTCTGTCTCAGCTCCTACTTCCTCCAGCAGCAGCAGAGACCCCCAGCCTCAGGTGCCCCCGGCCGGTTGCCCCCACTCTTCCGAGACCTCCCAGAATGTCCTTCCGAGGAGCCCCCATGGAAGAGGACTTGTAAGATGAAGCATGTCAACTCCCAGCATGAGTCTTTGGCATCCAACACAGACCTCAAGGAGTTGGAAGGGTCCCCCAAGTCGTCCTCTGATGAGGTCTCCTTCATAGACATCCTGGAGATCCTTAAACAGAGGTGCGGCTGGCCCACTGTCACCCCTTCTGATGAGGAGTCTGTGTACCTGAAGGCTTTCTGGTCTTAACCTTCTGCCTCTTGGGTGTCTCTACCTTTAGACTGACTGATGGATTTAGTTAGTCGAAAGGTGTGGGGTACTCCTCATGCCATGGAGCCAGTTCCCAGGAGACCGAACAAGTTCCTTTCTTCCCCTCCAGGAAAATACTTTTTATCTAAAGGTGTGCCTGTAGATGCCATGGTGGTGGCAGTGGCCACTAAGAAGTAGTTAGCTGAGACTTCTTCTATTGTTCATCCACCGAATAAGGAGTCTTGAACGATGGACAGATACGGGAAGCGTATATTTCCTTGAGCGGCAGTTTCCCTTAGATCGCTGATTTACCTTACTCACTTTACGAGGCTCCAGAGAGATCTTGAAGGAGATTCTCTACAAGGTACATGTACTGAGGGAGTCCCTGACAAGGTTTCTGCCCAGTTGTCCACCTTGACCTCTATCATTAGCTCCTCCATGTGGCTTATTTTGTATGCGGCCAATGAAGTGAGTAGAGCAGCGGGTTCAGGAATTTTCCTGAGGAGTCATTCCTAGATGTGTTTGTGTAACTTTGCAGAACCGTTTGTCTACCTTTACCAACACCCCATTCAACGGTTCCTCATTGTTTGGATCCAAGGTAAAGAACACTCTCACCCGGTGCGAGCAAGAAGGAAAAACACTCTTCATGGGAGTACGTTTTACTGTTCCCTCTAGACCATACCCTAAGGGTCAGAGGGGTGGTAAAATGTGGTTCAAGAAGTCCCAGAGGTTTCTCCAGGAGGCACAGGGTGACTCCTCCTTCAGAGGCAGAGAAGGAAATGGTAGACGTCACCCTAGAGGCAGGGGCGGTCCACAAAACCAGGGAGGTCGCGATTCCTTTCAGGGCCGGCCTTACCCGCGCTCCTGATGGCCCCGACTGTGCTTCTCTGGGGCTGGTTGGGGGTCACATTTCTTTGTATCCAGAAGCCTGGCTAAGTATCACTCAAGACAAGTGGGTACAAAGAGTTATTACCAGAGGTTATGTAATATCCTTTTCTCTTCCACCTTTTGTTCCCAAGAAGATCCCAGATGTTCCACCCAATCACAGGGATCAGGCAACTGTGGAGGTCAACAATTTGTTGTCAAAAAGAGTCATCCAAACCATCCCAGCAAACCAAACAGGATCTTGAACTTACTCCAGATTCTTTTTAGTGCCAAAACGTACAGGGGACTGGAGGCCCATTCTGGACCTCAGCAGATTGAACAAATCAGTAAAGAAGGCCAAGTTCTGGATGGTAACACTGCAGTCTATACTCCCGTTATTAGGGAAAGACAATTGGATGTGCTCAGTAGATCTCCAAGACGCTTACTACCACATAAAAAATGGGCAGGGCGTCAAGGAGTCATCTACGCGTCCAGCTGGGAGCCAGTCAGTTCCGTGCTGTGCCCTTTGGTCTCACCACAGCCCCCAGGGTGTTCACCAAATCTATGACAGTGGTGACAGCTCACCTGAGATGCAGAGGATTCCAGGTGCTTCCGTATTTGAACGACTGGCTCCTGACTGCCCCCACCAGGCATCTACTCCTTCAGAGCAGAGATAATACCATTCAGCTTTGTGCCCAACTGGGAATCTCTATAAATTAGGAAAAATCTGCCTTATTGCCCTCTCAATCTGTGATTTTTATAGCCTCAGACGTAGACACAGTAAACATGGTGTTTCGTCTTCCTGCCAAAGGGCACAAAACCTGGTGCTTCAAATTCAGCTTCTTCTCCCCTTGCGAAGAGTCGAAGCCAAGATTGTTCTGCAGCTCCTTGGGACCATGGCTTCCACCATACTATTAGTGCCACTAGCCAGGTTACACATGAGAATTCTTCAGTGGCTCCTGTCGTCCCAATGGTCCTTCCAGCACTTTCCATTATCCCATCACATTCTACTCACAGTATCTTGCAAGAAGGACCTCCTTTGGTGGACATTACCCAATCAACTGAACACGGGCACTTCAGTTGTTCCTCGCCAATTCGTTGCTACTGTGACCACGGATGCCTCACAGATATGGTGGGGGGGCATTATCTAGGCAGGACTGTCCAAGGCACATGGCAAGACCATGAGGCCCACCTGCATATCAACATTCTAGAGATGAGGGCACTGCTCCTGGCATTGCAAGCACTTCATGACCTTCCTTCTGGAGAATATTGCAATACAGTCAGACAACATGTTGGTAGTATGTTATATCAACAAACAGGGCGGAACCAGATCTTACCCACTCTGTCAAGAGGCCATGCGAGTTTGGGAATGGGCGATATCTTCCCAGCACTTCTTGCTGGCAATGCACATTCCAGGGACGACCAATGTGATAGCTGACAAGCTCAGCTGGGCGATCTGATGCCTCACGAGTGGTCTCTGAAACAGGAAACAGCGGAACACATTTTCCGCAGGTGGGGACATTCTTGCTGTGATCTCTTGGCCAGTCCAATGAGTGCCAAATGCAGCAGCTATTTTTCCCTCATCCCCCCTCCAGGGGAGTCACCCAGAGATGCACTTGTTCACAATTGGCCCCTGGATCTCCTGTATGCTTTTTCTCCCTTTCCTCTCATTCCCAAGGTGATTCAGAAAGCAAAACGGCTGGGAAGCAAATTGATCCTCATTGCTCCTTACTGGCCTCGTCAGGTTTGGTTCCCCTTCCTCGGGTCTCTTCTCCTGGATGATTCTTGGATTCTGGACCCAGTTCCAGACCTGTTGACTCACATGTCAAGTTCACTTTACCCCTCGTTACGCATCCTCAATTTGACAGTGTGGCTGCTCCAGTTCCATCCCTAGTCAGGCTTCACGACTTCTCGCCTTCCGTGACTCATATCCTTACATCTTCGCATAAACCTTCCACTAGGAAACTTTATTCCAGTAAATGGAAAAGATTTTCTCTTTGGGCGGAGAAAATGGATGTTGACCCCTTCACTGCCTCCATTCCAGTGGTTTTAAAATTTCTTTGTGAACTATTTCACCAAGGATCTGCGGCTGCCACTATCAGAGTCCAATTGGCAGTGATTTCAAATTTCCATTTGGGTTTTTCAGATTCTTAACTTGATGTCTCATAAATTGTGCAAAATTTTCCTCAAAGGTGCCACTTTGCTAAGACCTCCAGTTCAAGAGCCTGTAGCCTCATGAGATTTAAACTTTGTGTTCAAAATTAACATCTCCGTCCTTTGAGCCTTCTCATTCATGCTCTTTGAAGTTCTTGTCTTGGAAGATGTTTTTGGTGGCTATCACGTCTGCCAGATGGGTGTCAGAATTGCAAGTCTTGTCTGTTAAACCCTCATCTGATTTTTCATAAAGATAGGGTGTCCCTTCGTACTAACCCTTCCTTTGTCCCCAAGGTCTGTTCCCATACCACCTTGAATCATTCCTTAGAACTTCCGTTTTTCTTTCCGAATCACTCCAGTGCAGCTGAGTTACAGGTTTCACCAACTGGATGTCCCTAGACAGTTACTTTTTTATTTGCACCGGACTAAAGACATTAGAAAGTCGGATCAATTATTAATTTCCTTCTCCGAATCCAGGTTGGGCTTACCAGTTTCTAAAGTGACTCTCTCTAACTGGATTTTTCGCTGTATGGCTTATGTTTACAGTTCTGAGGATAAACCTTTACCCTTAAAAATCAAGGCTCATTCTACCAGATCTCAATCTACCTCTGCAGCCTTTCAAGCCAGGGTTCCACTTGGACACGATTTGTGCAGCTGCTACATGGCTACCCCTCACACTTTTATTACTCATTACAAATTGGATTTAACCTCCAGGGGTAGAGCATCTTTTGGTTCCACCATACCCAGGAGTATTTTTCCTTGAGCCACCCAAGGATAAGGTGCTAGGGACGCTGTCCCATATGTAAAGAATGAAGGTGAGATAGGACTACTTAACATAAAGAAGTTATGTACTTACCATAACGTTCCATGTTAGTAGTCCATCTCACCCTTCATTCTTTCCAACCCCCATACTGGAAGTACCTGGAGACAGAAAAATGCTAATTTCATTATTTATGGAGACCTTTTAGTATTGACTTTTTCTGTAGGCTGTTATTATTTCTTCTAGTCAGCAGCAAACAAGATCTGAGGATTGTACTGGTGCACCATGGGATACCTACCTAGCCACGAGCCAACCAGAAGTCTTCCAGGTTGTAAATAGGCCGAGTTGGAGTCGAGGATCGGCTCCGATCCCATATGTAAAGAATGAAGGGTGAGATGGACTACTAACATGGAATGTTATGGTAAGTACACAACTTCTTTTTCTCTTTGCCATCATCATAATAGTGCTAAGGGGAGTTATTGGAACTCTTTAGCTGTGATCGGTGCAGCAAAGACATTTATATTTTTTTAAGGAAATTTAAAGTGGTTTCCTATATAGGACATAAGTGTTTAATTTTCTAATGTCTTGTAGGATGGCATTTGAAAATGCAAAGGCCATTTTTGAAAATGTCCATTCACCTTATAGCTAGATTATAGGATAACTTGTGTAACATGCGGCCTTCTTTGTTGCACTGGGACTGTGAAATTTTTTTCAGTAGCTTGTGGGTAGTAAGTTTGATGAGTGGTTGAAAAAGTTAATGAGTTTAATAATGTGTCTCTTGCGATTACTGGTAGAGAGCTGGTTTTGTTTAAAAATTTGCACAATCATTTTTATTTGACTGTGTGTTTTAGTAAGCAGCTGTGAACTGTATTCGCTCATCTAGATATGCATTACATTTGTCTATGTACTGTCATTTGTTACTTTACTAGAAATTAATATTGGCTTAAAGTTTGTATTTACGTTTGTAAAATTGAACCCCTTTTCAAACTGATGTTCTTTATTTTGGAGTAAGTGAATAAATCATAGTTTATTTTCAGATGTGTGAAGGACAGTTTTATGAGGACAGGCTTGACAGTTGTCATTGCATATTCTACTCATGGGATTAGAACATTGGTTACCAAGACTTCTCTTGCATTTCTTGTGAAAACATGTAAGATCTTGTAGAATAATTTCAGTTTGTTTAAAACTTTATTCATCTAGCTTATTGTATGTAGCTGAAATGAAAGGTGTTGATCCTTGATTATTCCAAAGTATCTTTTGCATTGTAACTAAAGAAAAGGAGGCTCCTTAGTATGTCATTAATTGATGGTCTCTACAAACTAGGATTTTGGGTCGTGCTGTTACCTTTGTGGTACTGATGATTTATTTCCTACACTTGCCTATGCCTTCCCTCAGCACCTTCATCTCTACCCTCTTCCCAGCAGAGGTTAGCAGACCATGACCCTTAATTTCTCTTCCTCCCTGCCTGGCTTCTTTTGTGCCAGTCTGCAACTTGTACCCTAGTTACTGGGATTGCAGTAAGGGCTCCATCCTGCTGCACCATGAAGCCAGACTTACATTTGCCAAACAGTTCCAGAAATGTCCTAGAGCCTTAGATAAGAGGGACAAAGGTCCCTATTGTAAATGTTGCTCTTATAAGTTTATAAAGCTACTAGAAAGCAGGATTTATGCTGTCGTGTATTACTTTGTCATTATTTAGTAACTTCACTTCTCAATGATTTGCTGGAAAGCCACAAATTTTATGAGGGACAGACCTAACATATTAAGCAAAATTTTGAACACTTGAAATGTAGACTTCCAGTGCACATACTAATAGAAAAAAGTCTGGTCGCACTTCCTTTTGGTATATGCTTGATTTACAGTGGGCATGCTGGTTGGCCTTGACCAATCAGTGTGCACTTTTTTGAATACTAACAAGCTATCATTGTATAATTTGCATTATTTGACAACATAAGCCACGATTTTTGCCAGGTTGAAAATTTAATAGTTCACAGATAGCAACATTTGATGCAACTCTGATGGTTGTTTATGCTAGGAGCATAATTAATAATAATAATAATAGTATTTTTATTTGAAAATTTGCTACGTTCCCATAAGGTTGATGTTGTTTGTGAAACATGGTTAAAAAACAGTGACTTGAAAACCTGTTGTCAGGGTATAAATGTTTTTACTGTAACAAACATTTTAACAAAAAATCAGGTGGTGATGTTGTAAGGATCAGAAATTGTAATGAGACACATGATTATTACATGATCAGTGGTAACACCAGTACTGTAGATTGTGTAACTGTAACAATAAAGACAATCCTGGAACGTATAACAGTTGGTGTGCTGGGACCACCAAAGTCAAGTGCTGATGACCTGGGGGAATGCATACACTTCCTACATAAACACAGGAGGCGAGAATAATAGTGGCTGGGGACTTAATTTACCAGAAACATACTGAAATAATAATGATTCATCAACCTTTGTGAGTAAATTAATTACAATGTATGTTCAGAAACAGCATTTGATTTAGATTGTAAAAAAAGTCTACCAGAGGACAGAACATATTATTAGTTTGTATTTCTAAAGAAATAACTCTTACTTCATGCCAAGTTTTACTGTTGTTGGTCTTCAGTGATCATGGGGTTATAAAGGTTAAATTTTAAATAGATAATTCTGCCATACTGAAATCTAAACCAGTGTACAGAAGATTAATATCAGATAATATGGAAGCAAAACAGTCACTATGTAAAATTAATTTGAGTAATGTGTTCAGTGGGAAAAACTGCAGAAGAAACGTGGAACATTTTGAAAGAGAAATCATTTGAATGCAAAAACTAAAAAATGTTTTAACATCAAGATCTAGGCATACAGTGTCATCAGGATATATTTCCATAAGAACGATATACTTTATTAAGGTAAGAGACAAAAAAAAAATATGTATATGACTTTGAAAACTGAAGTAAGCTGGACAGACAAATTAAACATAGTGTGAAACAAAATCAAGAAAAATTTTGTAGAGATATTGAGCATAATAAGAAACCATCTTATAGATAAGATGTGGTAGGAGTAAATACATACAAATTGATAAACTGTGTATACATTCTAATTTTCTTCTCCAGACACAACAGATTATAGACATATTCACAAAATTTTATGCAAAGCACATTGGCTTCACAAAGGGGGGTGATGAATTATCGTAGTGACATTCAGGTAACCTGAGATACTGAAAGCAAATTAGATTGCATTGAAATAGAACTACACAAACTGCATCTAAACAAAACACAGGGAGGAGATGAAATTAGTAGTAGTAATCTGAGAACACTTTGGCATGAACGTACAGTGCCATTATGTGTTATTTCCTAGGCCATATAAATTTGGAGAGATTCCTCATTATTTGAGACGAGAACTTGTTAAACATGTATTTAAGGGAAGGGGAGGTAGGACAAACCCAGAGTCATACAGATCCATAAGTTCACTTTCAATTGTGGAAAAACAGTGGCAAAGGTTATATTGGATAATTTATTGTCAGAATTGCATTTGTTAAAAGTAGATCTCTTACCGTTTGTAACATGATATTCTGTAACAATATAATAACAGATAGGACATGGCATGTATACAGCTGTTGGACAGATGAAATTCAAGATTACAGTCAGGGTGTCCAGCAGGGCGCCATCCTTGGCCTGTACTTGTTTAGATTGTATCTTTCAGATCTTTTTCATCTGAGGTATTCTACTGTCTGTATGCAGATGACTTGAAATGGGTAAGCTGATTAAATGTGCTACAGATAGGGCATATATGCAAAAAAACTTGACCATTTGGGCATAGAGAATAATATGCTCTTAAATACATAAAATCTAAGTGTATGAGATTTGGGAGGCATAAACTGAAAGATGAATACTTACTACAGCACACAGTGATTGAAACTGTAGATTTGTTTAAGGACCTGGGTAGATCCAGCTTTGAGTTTTTCTAATCATATCAACAAATTGGTTAATGATAATTATAGAACTATAATTTGTATTAAAAGATTTATAAAGTTTAAGATATCAGAAGTAATGAAGTCATTATCTTGTAGTTATTTTGGACCCAAACTTGAGTATAGAATAACAGTGTGGAAGTGTTGTAAGACAACAAACATGAGTAAATTGGTAAGAGTACGGCGGAAATATACCAAGGGCATCCATGGATGCGAAAAGTGTTGTGAAAGACTAAAATACCTGAACTTGTACAGTACTCGTATAGATATTTAAGAGGAGACCTTATTCTGGTATTTAGGCCATTTGGAGACTATTATCTCTGGGAATGTTTGCGGTTATCAAAAAGTCCTTGAATTAGAATTTTGTAGTCAATCATTCTCAAAGGTCCTCTCTAGATCTGTAAAACTTTCTCTGGTGGATCTTTTGGTTATTTATTGGATTGATGTAATGGTGCCAGAAGTTTGACTGGAAGTTGTGTTTGTTATGATGATGATTGTTTTCCTCATATTTTTAATTGAAGGCAGATTTTTACCATTGATCTATAATCATATGCTGAAGCTGGGTAAGGGACTTTGAAGAATTATGTTGTTAATGCTTGTTTAAAGCTTCAGAGTACAAGTCTAGTGGTGATACTGTGATTATATGCTAAGGTTTACTTAATGTAGAATTTCTTATTTTCAAGAATTGTATGTAGTTTAATTTGTTAACCAGGGTAAAATGCTCATCCAGTTCAACCATTTTTCAGGCTCAGCCTGGAACAGACTATATTAAAATTAGTTCATTAATTTCAGATAGAAGTATATGGACATGTAGCAAGCTATACAGCACTATACGCAGAAGCTGTACAGAGAGCCATTTAAAAGAAGGTTTGAGTGTGAGGCAAAGAGTTGTAAGTTACAGTTTCTGTGATGAGAAAATGTTTTGGAAGTGGGGAAAAAGAGGGATTATAGAAGCATTACAGTGGCTGTTTTCAGGGAGAGATGATAACATGAGAAGCAGACACACAACTTCCAAGCGTACATTTGCTTGCTAGAATAAAGCGTTATAATGTTCAATGTTCTTTTTTCTTTTAAAACTTGCTTTAAGATTAAGCTAAGCGCCTTAACCCAGTCATTCTCCTTTGCAAGAATGAGAAAAAGCACTCTATTTTTTTGTCATACTCTTTTAACCAGATTTTTTTAACATTGCAATGCCTACATCTCTTAAAACGGAACAAGAAGAAAGACAGAGGTGAGAAAGAAAAATTTTACATTAGTATCCTCATTATACTTAGTACCTGGATTACCCAACATAAGCCTGATCTTGCTGTAACTGAAACTTGGATTAAACCCAGCATAAATGACATTGAAGGTATACCTTCTGGCTGTAATATCATCCGTAATGACCATATAAAGAGGAAAGGTGGTGGTATTGCTTTAATATTTCCCAATACCTGCCACATTTCCCCTTATAGCAAACCACCACTAAAATTTAGTACAGCAGAGACTGTTCTTGCTTTCCTCAAAATAAACAATTATAAAGAAATATGCATTATTATCCTTTATATTCCTTCCTGGTGACAATACAGCTATACTGGAAGATGTCCTACATTGGATATCCATAACATTTCAACAAGAAAAAATATTAGGTGATGTAAAATGCAATTCGATAGACATAAACGTTAATTCCCCTACATCTAGCATGAACTTGTATAGTTTCATACAACTAATTAATAGCTCCACACATTATAACAAGATATCACCTTCTGCATTAGACTGGATCCTAGTGTCAGGCCCTAGCAGATACTCCACCACAGGTACAGTGTCAGGCTCTCTCCGTGATCATCTCCCAGTCTATATGACTAGACATCTCTCACACCCAGTTAAATGAATTTATAAAACAACATGTAACATTTCCATATTTAGCCCAGAAATGTTTATTACTAGACTATCATCTATTAACTGGAACTTCTTAAAAATCCTTCGCTTAGACGATGCTGTAATTGAATTCAGTACAACTTTCCTAAATAGCCTTGCACCTCCTAAAATGAAGAGACTAAAAACAAGTAATGCAATTTGGCTATCCAAAAAGAGTATAATGCTATTTTGGATATCTATTTAAAAAATCTTACATCCCGGCCAAACTTCTCTCCCGATAATTCACCACACAAAACTGCAACACTCTTCAACTGTAATTTATAGATAGGTTGATTCTTAACCAGTGTTTTTATATTATATTTAATTTGTTATAATTATTTAAACTGCATGTTTTTGTTTTATTTTTGAAGACTGTAACATTATTGTTCTTAAATGTTTTGTAATAATGTGAAGCTCTTCTTCCTGGGCCTCGACTGAAAATTGTCTTCTAGCCAGTTGGACTTTCCTGGTAATCAAATATCAATGAATAGTAAAAATTTAATAAACTCTGCTTAATAGCATGCAAAGAAAAACATGCAGTATTAAAAATAGTACTATTAAGAAAAAAAATTGTTTTACTTGCAGTTAACTTTCTCCCTCCTCTTCCCCTCTCCTGAGTATAATTCCTAACATTAATTATGTGAAATAGGACACATGCTTCACAAATATACTTATTGCTGTGTAATCCCGCATTTGTTAGTTTCCAAGTTCAAGTTACTGATTTTATTCTCCGAACATTAATGGCATGAAGTGGAGCATATGCTTTAGACTCCCCTACAAGTTTAACGAAGTGCAAGAAAGTCCATTGCTCCCAGAATGTTTTTGTCCCGTCATGTTTCACAAATATAATTATTGTTTTGTACCCCACATTTGTCAATTTCCAAATGAGTGGTTTAATTCCTGTTCATCTCTGTCTCCCAAATCCTGTCTCTGCTTCATTTCCACCGAACTCTAGATTCTTCTATTGGACTCTTGTGTTTATTTCCTTGATGCAAGCTTTTTCTGTTGGAATGTTAGAAAAGGTTTCACTGGCACAGTCTATATGTGGTCTTTATTACCAGAAGAACAAGAAGCAGAATCTCCTGCTCTTTCAAAGCTGACTTTTTGTTGGACAAACTTTTGTATTTCTTCTACAGCATGTACTTCATCAAAAAATGAGTTTTCTTTCCAGGGAAAAATATTTTGAAGATAGCTTGGTACAGCAGTTTGAATCTCATGCCTACTTCTCAACATTCCTTGAATAATAGAATAACGTTACTCCTCTTCTGCCTGGTGTACAGTGAGTAGTCATTCTCCACAAACACTCTTTCTCCCATATTTAGTACTTTGTCCTTCTGCCACAGTTTTGTCAGCATCACCTCCTTCTGCCGGTAAGATTGTATCTTTACCATTATAGGTCTAGGTTGCTTTCTCATAGCCAGATTTGGAACATAAACACGATGTGCCCTTTCAATCAACAATTCCAGTTGTGGAGTACCAATCCAGATGTTCGTTGTGTTTCACTGTTGCAGTCATTGCATTTGGGTTATCTGCTTGCACGTAGCCCTCAGTTGGCCTGATTATCAAAGTTTTGGGTCCTGCGTTGGTTGCTGTCTCATCTTCCTTGATGTCAGGTAGTCAGGGGTATAAAGCATGAAGCTGATGCCATTACATCAGTCTTTCTTGCTGTGCGGTGCCCGAAGCAGAAGCAGTTCGCAAATGCCGGTCGGCCGACTCCTGAAATTTTCGTATTTGAGTTTCAGATCCAAAGTCTTCAACAAAGCGAAGTACCCCATTGGGGATCCTTTTTCTTGCTCTAAACCAATGTCAGTAAAAGTTAACAATTGTATTTCTTGTGGAAAGCAAATACCTCATAAACATTTTCATTTGTACTGCATTCCTTGTTTAGGCCCAGACCAAAATGTCCCACGTCAGTTTTGTGCCTTATTCAAACCTCGAACTATTCATCGTCTATTCATTTTCGAATCTAAATGTTTTGGTACTCGGTTCAATTATTCAAAAATGGCTTCAGTAAACCACCTGACTACTGACATTCCGAAAAAACGCAAAGAAAGAGACAGACTGCATAAGTCCAAAGCTGCTGACGGCGCTTTTGTTAAGCTAGTCGCCAGTTCACCGGTACTCAGTGAGGTGCTTTCGCAGCCCCTGATACCCACTATTTCAGATTCGCAGGCCTCTACTGAGACCCATTTCGAGTCTGGTATGCCGCGAGATGCTTCTTCGACTGTGGAACCTGCGGATGTCTCTACCTTGGATGGGTCCAGAGCCGTTGTGCAGGCACCGGCTTCTGAGGGTGTATTCAGGCCTACTGACTTGCATATTAAACCGCCATCTTCTTCTTCAACCGACGCCCAGACTGCATGGTCAGGCCCCTATGCCTAAGAAAACTAAAATGGCTCAAGACCATGTTACTCTAATCGGGGGAAGCCACCCTTCTCCCTCTGAGACCTAAAACTGATTTTCCTTCTGATTCTTCTGATCAGGATTCTGAAATTTCTGTTTCTTCTGATTACCAAGATTTGCCCTTATCTAGCTATGAGGATTCTGATGCAGAGGATTCCATTCCCTTTGCTTCCCCTCCAGAAGATTTTTCTTTTGGTGAAACCTTGCACTCTCTTAAGGAGCATTTCCTCTGGGAAAGCCAGGATTACTCTGACTCCAAAAAGAGGTTTAGGGAATTCTTACTCCTACCTCAACACAGGCCTTTAGCTATCCCTCCTGTACTGGACATTGTAGATGATGCCTTCTTGGAATCTAGCCTGGCCCCTGACACTTTACCTCCTGCTCCCAGAAAACCTGACTGGTATTAGAGTACGTGACTCTCACAAGGTCCTCTTTAAGAATTCTACTGCGGATCCTGAGACCATTTCACAGGGACCCAAAGGCATTTAGGCTACTACTGCCAAAAACCCTACCCCCTCTGATAGAGATTCCAGGGCCCTGGACAGATGGGGTAAGAAGGTATACACTTCTGCTACTATGGCCCTTAGGGCCTTAAACTGCCAGCAGCATATTATTGGACTGCTTAAACAGAAAATTATGTTGATTCCTGACTGTGCCGAAAATAAAGAATTACAGGATTTAATGCATTCTGCTGAACAAGTTGGAAAACATACTTTGCAATGTGGTTTTGATTCATTAGAGGCATCTTGCAGGGCTGCTGCAAATGGGTCTGTACTTACAAGGCATGCTTGGCTTAAGGAGCAAACTTTGCCAAATCATGTTAAAGCTAAATGACTGGATGCTCCCTAAAACCAGGACCATCTGTTTGGCAACAAAGCAGAAGTAGTACTTAAAAAGATGGAGGTAAAAGCTAAATCTATGCAAACTGTTAAAGATTTCCCGCAAATACAGCCTCCCAGATTTAGTAGGCACTGGCCTTCTAAGAATTGGTCCTTTCCTGCCTCTTCCAGGCCTTCTCTGTCCAAACCCAGGACCAGTAGACCACCCAGGCTTCAGTCTCAAGGTACTCACAGGCCTAAGCAGTGGTGGGCTTCCACTTCCAAAGCTGGAAGTAGTAAGATACCCCCCTGTGGTAAACTGTGACAATGACTTAACTTAAACCATCCAAGCTCTGCTCAACTGACTGTTCCTTTAGGGAGAAAGATCGCCCGGCATGCACAAAACTGGGAACTCGTTACCCAAGACAAATGGGTTTTAAATATAGTTTTCCAAGGATACAGATTCCTCTTCCACTCCTTACCAACCCCAAATGGTTGGCCAGACCTTCCCCTAAATCAGTGGGCAGAGGCTCAAAAGCAGGTTCTCTTTCTTCTAAGTATCAGGGCCATTCATCCTGTCCCACAAGAGGAATGGGGGCAAGGTTTTTACTCAAGACTTTTCCTGGTACCCAGAAAAGACAATTTCTGGTGTCCTATCCTGGACCTGTCTATCCTAAACACCTTTTTGGTAATCCCAAAATTCAAAATGCTAACTCTTCATCAACTGCTTCCCATGCTAGGCAAAAATGCCTGCTTGGCAACACTGGATTTAAAGGAAGCCTACCTGCACATCCCAGTAAGGGAATCTTGCAAAAATAGCTACGCTTTAGAGCAGGCTGCATGCACTGTCAGTTCCCTGCACTGCCCTTTGGCTTATCTACTGCACCCAGGGTATTTACAAAGTGCCTAGCTCCAGTCATTGCATTCTGCAGTCAAAGAAATATTCAGATAAACCCATACCTGGACGATTGTGTAATTCAGGTAGAAAGCCAGGACATACTATTAAATCATCTGGCATTTGTAAAGAAATTACTAACTTTTCTGGGGTATACCATAAACGAAAATAATTCACATCTAGTACCCTGCCAACAGATTCTAATCCTGGGAGCAAGCTTTGAATACAACTTCCGAGATGGCCTACCTCACACCAGAGAAACAAGTTTATTTGACAGCCTACTTCAAACTACCGGCCACAAAGACCCAGCTATCTGCAAGGAAAATACTGCAAGCCCTGGGGTTCATGGCCTAGTGCATTGTACTAATTCCATATGCAAGACTGCATATGAGGAAACTACAGTGGTATCTAAAAAGCCTATGGTGTCATCATTCTCTGGACCTAGAATTAATGATTCCTGTCATCCCTTGTCTAAAGACAGAGTTCCTTTGGTGGGCAGAGGCCTGCCACCACAAGGGACTGCCATTCACGCTACCCCGAGCCACCCAAGCCCTAACAACAGACCCATCAGACTATGCATGGGGGGCTCACTTGGCAGGGCAGTGCATTCAGGGCAAATGGAACCAGAGTCAAATGCACCTGCATATCAATCAAAAGGAAATGTTAGCTGTACAGAATGCTCTGACAGCCTTCAAGGACCACATTCCTCTAGGGCAATTATTGGTAAAGATGGATAGCACCACTGTTATGTGGTACATAAACAAGCAGGGGGGAACCCACTCATACCCTCTCTGCAGACTAGCCATGGCTCTGTGGAACACAGCCTTGAGCTACCAAGTGCATCTACAAGCTCAATTCCTGCCAGGCAAGCTAAATACACTGGCAGACGACCTAAGCAGAACTCTCATGGACCCACACGAGTGGAAACTGGAACCAAAGATATTCAACATTTTGAGAAACAAAAGGAGGAGCCCAGAGATAGACCTGTTTGCCTCCCCCTCAGAGCTACCAATTGGACAAATTCTGCACAAGGACTCCCCACAGACAAGCTTGGAAAGTGGATGCCCTGTCCTTCACCTGGAAAAAATCAGTTTATGCCTTTCCCTGTCTGCCTGTCCTCTCCAGTGTTCTACTAAAGATCAAACAGGACAAATCAAGGACAATACTAATTGCACCAGACTGGCCACACCAACACTGGTGTGTCACTGCTGGAACCATGGCACATACCTCAGACCCCTTCCCTGCTGTCCCAGCAGGAGTTCCAGATTCTGCACCACCAGCTTCAAACCCTGAACCTTGCAGCCTGGCTAATTACCTGATCTCTCCGTTACCATCCCTCAGTAAGCGAGTGATAGATGTCATTCTGGAGGCAAGGAGGCCTAGTACTAGAAAATCCTATGCTGAAAAATGGAAAAGATTCTGTTCCTGGAGCCAAACTCAGGGGATGGGCACAACAGTGCCCAATTTGCCGCACATTCTTCAGTACTTAACTGAGATGCTTCACAAGGGCCTTTCCTTTTCTTCCATTAAAATTCATACCTCGGCCATTTCAGCACATTATAATACAGAGCCACCCTTCTTCTTTCATCCACTGCTGAAGCAATTCCTCAGAGAGGCCAAAAACTTAAGACCACCCAGGAGAGCCCCTACACCAGCCTGGGACCATAACTTTGTATTGGAAAAGCTCACTTTACCTCCCTTTGAGCCAGCTGCAAATGCAAAGTTGAAATTTCTTTCTTGGAAAACAGCCTTCCTTCTAGCCATCACTTCAGCAAGAAGGGTGTCTGAATTACAGGCCCTCATGGCAGTGGAGCCTTTCATCATCTTTCATGTGGACAGGGTGTCTGTCAGGACCAATCCTTCCTTTATGCCCAAGATGGTATCCAGTGTGGCCCTTAATCAGTCCATTCATTTGCCAACCTTCTTTTCTAATCCACAGAACAAAGGGGAACAAATTCTGCACTCCTTGGACATGCACAGACAACTTAAGATTTTACTTGGACAGGAATAAGCCTCTCAGGAAATCTGAACAACTGTTGGTTGCATTTGCTGCAGGGGCAGAGGGGAAGGCCAGTTCAAAGCAAACCATTTCTAAGTGGCTAGGCCATTGCATTAATTTCTGCTGTAAGCACCATGAAAAACCTACCCCACAGGGAAAAAGACCACATTCCACCAGGACTCCATCTACCTCTACAGCCTTTCTCAGAGGTGTCCCTATCAGGGACATCCTAGAAGCTGCTACCTGGAGTTCTGTACATACCTTCACCAAGCATTACCACTTAACAATGTTTTCTAAATCCAGAGCTGGTTTTGCCACTGCTGTCCTGCAGGGCCTAGCTGGTCCTAATGCTCCCTAATTGCCTCCTCCTCTCCTTAGCTTTGGGAATATACCCAAATGTAATGACTGTAACAGTGAAACATGAAGAACATAGTACAGTTGTGTACACTTACCATAAATGTAGATGTTCGAGTGTATTCACTGTTGCAGCCCTGGTTACCCTCCCTCCAGCCCCCTGACTGCTTATTGTCTGTACCTCTCCTTTTGTTTACTATACTTCAAGCTTTCTGGTGTATTTGCGTTTTGTTGGAGGTGTAACCTTGTATATAATTGCTTCCCATTATGGGGGCACCTGACATCTGGGGAAAGAAAAACTGATGTAATGACGTCGGCTGCATGCTTTATACCCCTGACTACCTGACGTCATGGAAGATAAGACAGCAATCAACGCAAGACCCAAAACTTTGATAATCAGGCCGAGTGAGGGCTACTGCAAGCAGATAACCCAAATGTAATGACTGCAACAGTGAATACACTCAGAACATCTACCTTTATGGTAAGTGTACACAACTGTGCTTTGCTTATCCTTCCAGCTTCTCTTGTACTCAGGTTTTCTGTACATATTCAGTCCTGTAATTCTATTATTTTCTGAAACATCTCTTCTTCTTCTGTAGTCTCTTATTCAGCCAACCTTTGGTTCAGTTCGACCGCTGAGTTTTGCAGTTTTATCTCCTTATCTGGATGTCTGTTTAAAGCTTCTTCTGTTGCTTACCAGCCTTTTATTGTTTGCGTTGATATACTCTATCATTTATTTTAATTGGGTCTGTGTGCATTTGCCTTGTACTTTCCTCTAGGTCACTGGAAGTCATGTTTGGAGCTTGCACTGCTTTCTCCTGAACAGCTGCAGTACTTTCACAGCCAGTTTTTTTTGTAACATTTTGTAGCTGATTTTTCTTCAGGCCTCCTGTATTTTTTCCTGGTATCCAGGCAGTGCACTTACTAGCCAGTTACTGAAATGTACCCAGAAATTTAGATTCACTGGCTTTCTCCGCTAAGTTTCTGTTTCACCCTGAGAGAGCTAGAATTAAGCTGTTAGTCAGTGTTCAGCCAACTTGTAAGTCACGTGAATGCAGTTTTTTTGCTTGGCTTGTAGTGGTCTGCAGACTGATTACCTCATATTTAGCCATGAACCCAAATATTTAGTCCTGCCTAGTAATTTTATTGCTTTCCAGAATGTTTTGTGTTGTTCTAGATGGAGCATTTGATGTCTTTTTTTAATGGGAAATTGTCTTTTGTATTGTTTAGTTGATTTCAGCAAATAGTAAGCAGCAAATTTAGAAGAATTTGCTGGATCTTGCTTCTATTGTATCTAGGCTGCCATTTAACTTTATTAGGGTGTATAATTTTGTGACTTCTTTGTTTTAATAGGTAAAGTTTATGCTGTATGAGGGGAAGAATTTTCTAGAAAAGGGACATTGCTGTGGCTGGGTCATTTTGATTGTTATGTGGAGTCTCCTCTGTCTAGCAGTGTTAACACTGGAGACAACGGTGTTGATTCTGGAATGGCTGTTTTAAGGATGATTATTTTGGAGTGTGGTACATGCTTTTACAGACCATGTATAAAGTACTTGACTGTAATAATTCTGTTGTTTTTATGACTTTCAATGAGTTAAATTTGCTGTTTTGTTTGGTTATAATATGCATGAGTGCACATTTTCTAGAGTTAAGATTGGGTCTTGTTGATTTCAATGTGTTAGGTTATGTAGCGTAAAATGTCCTTCTGTTCCAGTGTTGCAGTATTCAGTAGTGGCTTTACCCTTCTTCCCATCAGCTTGTCCGGCCAGGTTTCCAAAGCTTTTCCAGTCCCTGATGGTGCGTTGGACATCTGACGTGTTGGCAGGTATGTGGGCCTCAAATGTGATGTCTGTGTGCACCAGTCCTCAGAATTTTTCAGCCGCCAGCCATATGTCAGGTGTCCCTGCTACTCGTGGATGTCGGATCAGTTTTGCATTAAGGTAAGTACCCCGTTGGGGATTTTGTTCAGTCCTTTTTGTATTACTGTTGTCTGTTAATGTCCGGTAAGAGCAAGTGCAACTGTGGTCACCAAATTCCCCACAAAGACACCCATAACCAGGGTCTGTTTTGTTTGGGTAGGCATCACGATTATGAAAACTACGCCATTTGTAAGTCATTCATGCCTAAGACCCTTCGACGACTTTAGGCCCTTGACTTATACCTTGAAAACCAGTGCCTTAGACAGATCACTTTCGGTATGGAAGCTGCTTCTGCCGCCCCATCTGAACCACCCAGGAAGAGGGCCAAGCCCATGAGGCTGTTTACTTCCACCACGCCTCCCTCCCATGATTCTCAGCCTATAGCCACTGTTAGCTTGGCCGAGGAATCGGCATCTGCCCCTTCGGAAAAAGCAGGTACCTGTCAGGAGGCCGCACGGTCCCGAGTGGATGACACGTCTGGGGAGGATATCCCAGCGCCTGATTCAAATGGCAGGGGGGGACCAGTTTCTGGGATTGGTGCTTCGGAGCAGACCTCAGCCGTTCTTTCTTTGACTTCCCGACTGACCATCTGCTAGATGCCTGTTAGGCCTACCAAGAAAAAACAGAAGATGAGGCATATCACTTCAATCCCAGAGGCCTTGCCAACCTGCAGATGAGGAAATGTCTGACTCCACAGAGGACTCCTTGTCATACTTTTCACAAATTTCTTCCCCTCTAGGGTGTGGATCTCTAGAAGAAACCTCTGCTGAACTTGACTAACCTGTTGAAGACCTTACTTTCAGGGACACAGTCAATCTTATGAGAGAACATTTTAAATGAGATTGCCTGCCCCCCCCTCCTTCCACCATACCTCTGTCCTCCCGTCTCTCACTGCCTCCCTGCATGGGCCCTAGTGACGTACGACAAATAGGTTTTGTCTGTCCTGAAGGAGGGTTACTTCATGTCTTGGATGTCTCCTCTTCCAAGACTTCCTATACCTCTACCTCTCCCTTCTCAGTGGTCCCTCCTTCCCGAGGTCCTAAACAACATGTTGCTCCAAGGCACTATAGAACTCGCACCCCCCTCTGCTTGAGGGAGAGGCTTCTACTCCAGAATTTTTCTGGTGCCCAGGGAGGAAGGACCATGGAGACCCATCTTAGACCTTTCCCATCTCAACCCATTCCTGAAGGTCCCCTCCTTCAGGATGATAACACTACCCATTCTCTTTCCCCAGGACTTCATGGTGACCCTGGACATCAAGGAGGCCTACCTACATATTCCCATAAAACCGTCCTCCAGAAAATATCTCAGATTCAAAGCAGGCTTCTCTCATTTTTAGTTATGTGCCTTGCCCTTTGAACTCTCCACTTCACCAAGGGTATTTACAAACTGGCTAGCTTCAGTCATTGCTTACTGCAGGACAAGGGGTATGCACATTTTCACATACCTAGACCACTTGCTCATTCAAATAGCAGACAGACAAACCCTCCTTGCCGACACAAAGGACCTCCTGCTCCTGCTGCAGTCTCTAGGGTTCCTCATAAACTTCCCCAAATCCAAACTAAATCCTACATAAGACGTCTTCCTTGAATGCAGAATCAGAACAGACCTCAGGATGGCCTTCCTACCTCAGGAAAAAGTGCTTTCCCTAACCCAACACCTTCAATCTGCCCTCTTCTCACCTGCTCTGACTGCGAGGGAATTCCTCAGACTTCTTGGGCACATGGCAGCCACTATTCCCATGCTACCACTGGCAAGGTTACACATGAGGAAAATGCAATGGTATCTTCGCTCGGTATGGACCCAGCATTCACACTCCCTAGAGTTCAGGATCCCACTCCTTCCCTGCCACCACCAAGAGCTGAAGTGTTTGGCCCAGGTTGCCCAAAACCTAGGCCTTCCCCTACAATTGCCCTCCCCTTCTCAGATCATGCACACAGACTTGTCAGATTTGGGCTGGGGAACAACACTGGACACAAAAACAGTGCAAGGTTTGCGGACAGACACAAAGAATGGCACATCAACATCAAGGAAATGTCAGCCATACTTATTGCCCTGCAGGTCTTTCAACCTTTCCTCAGACAAGGCATTCTGAAGAACTTCACAGACAACACCACAGTGATGTTGGTACCTGAACAAGCAAGGAGGGAAGTCCTACCTCCTCTGCAGGCTAGCCCTACAAGTATGGGATCTGGTGGTCTCCCAGGGGATCTCCCTCCAGGCAGCCTACATCCCATCCTAACACAGTTGTCAGGCAGACTCCTTAAACAGAACCTCCTCAGGCAGTCACGAATGGATGCTGTCAAGAAATGTATTCCTAGATCTGATCCAGAGGTGGGGTATTCCACAGATAGACCTATTCCCCTCCTCCACATACAGGCAACTCCAGGGCTATTGCTCCAGAACTCACGACCCGAAGGATCTGCAAACAGATGCCTTCTTAATGTTTTGGAAGGGGATATTCCTGTATGCCTTCCCCCCCTTCCCTCTGATCCAGAGAGTCCTACTTAAAATTCAGCAGGACTCCCCAAAAATCTTGTTGGTGACCCCCTATTGACCAAGGCAGCACTGGTTCCCCCTACTTCATCTATCGAAGAGCAATCACCACAAGTTACCCCCCTCAGTGGATCTACTCACACAGCACCAAGGGACACAGATTCATCCACAGTGGAGATCCCTGCACCTCTCCCTGTGGCTGATAGGGCTCTGATTCCCTTCAGACACCTGTGCAACGAAGACATTCTCTCAGTCCTGCAGGAGCCCAGGAAACCAAACACAAGGAAGTCTTATCTCTCTAAATGGAGAAGGTTTTATGTCTGGTGTCACAAAAGACAGATAGAACCGCTGGACAGCGACCTGCATCTAATTGTGTCTTACCTGTTTGAACTGCTGAAGACAGGCTTGTCTTACTCCTCCTTAAAATTACACCTGTCTGCCATTTCTGCCTGCCTGTGGAGCCTCCACTAGCTTCCAGACTTCCAGCCAAGCTATTCCTAAAGGGTGCTTTACACTTAAGACCCCCCAGAAGACCGACTCCTCCTCCTTGGGATCTTAACTATGTGCTGGAAAAACTCAATCTGCCACCCTTTGAACCAGCTGGCAAGGCTGACTTGAAATTTTGCACTTGGAAAACAGTACTGTTAGTAGCTTTGACATCAACCATGAGGGTCTCAGAGCTCCAAGCCCTTATGGCTACTCCACCTTTCCTAGTTTTCCATATGCACAGGGTCACCCTCAGGATTAATCCTTCCTTCACCCCCAAGGTGGTGAATGGACCTCTCCCTAAATCAGGCTATTCACCTGCCTACCTTCTTTCCAAATCATCAGGGAGACCGTGAGAGAGCCCTTCCCTTCTTAGATGTACACAGGCAATTTCCTTTCTACTTGCATAAGAACAAGCCTGTACACAAACAGCTGTTTGTTTCCTTCCACCCCGGGGCTCTGAGGAAAGCTGTGGGAAAAGAAACCATTTCTTCTTGGATTGCTATGGCCATCTCCTTTTGTTACTCACACCATGGAAAGACACTAACGGGCAATGTCAGAGCCCATTCCACAAGAGCCATGGCTTCCTCTGGAGCTTTCTTTAAAGGTCTAGATACTAGCTCTTTTCTGGAAGCAGCTACCTGGTCCTCTGTGCATACCTTCACCAGACACTATAAGCTGGACCACATCTCCAGGACTAGAGCAGGATTTGCCAGGGCTATCCTGCATGGGTTCCTGGAATCCTCATCCAGCCCACCACCCAGCCAGCAGTGAGCTTTTGTACTCGCTCACTAGTGAATACTGCAACGTTGGAGTAGAAGGACATAGGAAAGTTGTGTAAAATCTTACTATAACCATAGATCTTTCTTTTTCATGTTGCAGTATTCCTTCCCGCCCTCCATCCCCCTGCTCTCCTTGCACTTGCTCTCCCCTGCTCCTATACAGGCTATGCCATCAGGACTGGCTCTCTCTGGGACTTCTTTGTTCTGAGGACTGATGTGCGCAGACATCACATTTATGGCCCACTTACCTGCCAACACATCAGACGTCCACACCATCAGGGATTGGAAAAGTTTTGGAAACCTGTCCGGACAAGCTGATGGGAAGAAGGGTAAACCCACTAGTGAATCTTGTAACATGGAAGAGAAGGACATATATAGTTATGGTGAGATTTTACACAACTTTCCTTTAGCTAAGATTATTTTTGGCTGTCTGTTCCAGTCTATATTAAGGTTGATGATTATGAGTTAATGACGTTTTGATAAACATGAAATCTCTTCTAATGTATCTTGAAAGCTAGTGAGGAGTGCAGAATGCTGTAGATTGTTGCAGTCAATTTTTTATTATAGCTAACTAGTACTGCTTGGAGGAGTAGCCAGTTTGTATCAGTTTTTTGCTATTACTCTAGAAAGAGAGTTTATTGTCCCCCTCTACTTGTATAAAAACTCCATCTTCTTGTCTAGTTTGGTTCCAGTGTTTTATTTTGTATGAAATTATTAACAAAACACTCATCTGTCATTCAGGGTTCTGTTTTGGGATTTTGATTGTATTGGTTGATTCAGGTTTCCAGTGTGGACTGTTGTTGTTGACACAACCTCTATTTATAGAAGCTGTGTGGAGGTCTTAATGAAGGGATGATTAACTGTTGTATCTGGGCTATGCTGATTGTCACCAGCCTGTTCTAATACTGCTATAAAGAAAATTAGTCTTTGTGTCTATAGAAGAATGAATGGTGGGAAGGATTTGTTGAATATGTGTAGAATAATGTGAGTGATTAAGTACGAAAGGTTAAGTATGTATAGTTCTAATGAAGTTTGGATGTTAATGGGTTATGATTGTAGCTGGTGGAGTTGTAGTTGTTTTGCTAAAAAGTCTGCATCTGAAATCATACTCGCTTCTTATTTCTTGAACTCCCTCCCTCTCCCCATTTTATCATCATGCCTTTCCACTTTGATTTATAAACTTCTGCTGTGCTAAGTATGAGCCTTAACTGCGTAGCTCTAAAGTATTCTTTCTAATCTGGTAATCTTAAACCAGCTTGTTCTATGGGGAGAAACAGCTTATACCACTTAGTTTTCCTTCTTCCTATCTCAAATAAATTCTGTCAAGATTTTGCAAATTGTTGTCCACAACTTCTTATCTAGTTGATAAAAGTATGCCTGTCTTGTATATAAAACTAAAGGGACCTGGAAGCATTTTCATTGCTTGCGTTTTGCTACCCATATTTGAGTTTACAGCCTTTCAATTTTTATATCTTCTTTTCCTTAGTCTCCTCCCTCATATTCTTAGCTGCCATAATAGAATCCTTAATAATCCATGCACATAAGTACTCCATCTTGTAATGTCTTCATTGATATTAGTATTGTTGGACCAATTCATTTGTGAGTTTTATTTTCACTTATTTTTATGTTGTGAAAAGACCTGAAGCTGTCTCAAAATTTTCTACAGCAGTGATGCGTCCTTTTGGATGGCACAGTGGTCACGTTGTCACCTCGCAGCAAGAGGTTCTCCGGTTCAGTTCTCAGTTGGAGTGCCTTCTGTGTGGAATCTGCATGTTCTCCCTGTGTTCATGTGGGTTTCCTCTGGGTGCTCAGGTTTCCTCCCACTTTACAAAGACATGCGTCTGGAGTGTTTCTCTCCAGGTCTCCTCAGAAAATTGGATTTGTTCCAAGTCGGTCATTCCCAATTAACAAATGTTAAACACTTTTTCTGGATTTATCAAGTATGAAGTAATCTCTGTGGATGAATTAAACTTTATTTGATTACCATACTAGTTATATCCTTAAATTTGTAAGGCCTTTAATTTCTTTGGCAATGATTCTCAGTATAAAACAAATGAAGGGGAAAGAGGACATCCCTGCTGCAGTCCTCTGTTAAAACACAGCTTGTCAGAGAGGCGCCATCCAACCTTAATTCTAGACTCTGACTTTAATACATGCTCCTAATTAACCCTATTACTTTGTCAGGGAACTCAAATGCTACCATTGCCTTACTAATCATAAAGTCTCCACTATCGAATGACTTCTTTTCATGAAGACCTAACAGCAATAATGATGGCTTCTTGCACTCTGCTTCTTTCTGGGTCATCATTGTCCTGTTAAAGTGGTCAAATGTTTGCTTTGCGCCCACAAATTCACATTTATCCATATCTATCGATTTTGTAACACCTTTGTCGTTCTCTTAGCTAGTATATACATTAAAACTTGATAGTCAAGGTTTAAAATTAACTGGTCTGTGTAAAGCTGGGTCCTCACACCCTGTATGAATAGTTTAACATTTTTATTAAATTACCACTTAAGAAATCGGCAAACGTACATTAACAGAAAAGAAAACAAACCACATTAACATATTTTCTATTTATATACTTTACACATCATATATCTTTTCTTTGTTTTTAATTATCATCAGTCCAACATTACATAAATTGCTAAAGTCCTGCCTTCTCTTAAACCTCTCTCCTCCTCTTGAATGTTATTCTGCTTATTGTTCGCTCAGTTTCCATTTATTTATATGTAATTCGCTTCTTCTCTTTACTAACAATCACGCTTCCAGTTCTTTCTCTTTCCTATAACAGTCACTACTTTAAATATAGTTGGTTTAGACTTTGATTTCCACTTTTCAGTAATTGTTTTTTTGGCTTCCACCAGAATTAAACTTAACAAGGCCTTACTATATCTAGACAATTAAGATCCCATGCCCCAGCTCAAAAAAAAAATCACATCCTTGGCTACAGCCATTTTCTCACCCAATATTTTTAAGAGTACTTTGTGAGGAATTTTTAAATTCTGCCAACTCATTACACTCCCAAAACATATGTTTCCATTTACCTTTTTCTTCCCTCACACCTAAGAATTTTTACTCTGATAGATAGTAAAGGTTGGAGAAGTCTGCTTGGGGTTATAAAAAATACCCATGCAAACACTTATAAGCAAAGATCATAAACCTTCTGGACTTTGTTGTATCCTTGTGGAGCCATGCATGTGTCCACCCACTGTTCTCTTGTAAATTCTTTTCTAATGTCTTCTGATTCTTACAGCTGTCATGCAATATTTTTATGTCATACTAATTTTCAATTTCTTAACAGCAGCTTCTACTCCAGATTTGACTGAAAACTCCAGAAGTGCAGGCATTTTAAGATTCCTTTATCCTTTTTCTCTTTGCCTATATTCTATCTATCCTGGTAGGGAATGCAGTTTCTAGCCTGCAGTCCAAACATCCTCTTGGCCATATCGCACTGTTACTTTTCACTCTCTAGTTATTTCCTTCCAATATCTTGGTTCCTTTGCCAGTTTTCTCAAGTAAATTCCAGCCCCTTGTTGCCTGTTTTTCTATACCTCTGCCTGCAATCCTTTCTCAATTTTTGTTTTTCTCTAGTCCTTAAAATACTGTGTGCTGCTTTATGAATGTAAGATTTTTTTATGGTGGTAGTCATTGTCTGGCATTCAAAATCCTACCTCTTTTTCTATATTTCTTGAACACTTGCCTCCCCCCAACCCCCACCACCGCCCTCATCATTATCTCTTTCCATTTTTAATTATTACCTTCTGCTTGTGTTAAATGTATGAGTCTTAACTGCATAGCTGTAAAATATCCCTTCAAATCAAATTATCTTAAACCACCTTGTTGTATTGGAAGGATCAACTTATCCCACATAACTCTTCCCCTTCCAGATAAATTCCTTCTACTCTTTATCAATCGTTAAGCACAACTTCTCCGCTAGTTGATAAAAATACCCCTGACCTGTATAATTTAGGGGCTAAAAACATTTTCACTGCTTGTGTCTTTCTACCCAAATCCGTCAAGGAGAGCTTCCAGTTTCTTAGTTTTTGTATTTTTATTTTTAGTCTCTTCCCGCATATCCTTAGCTGCAGATCCATACTCCTAAATAGTTTGTCTTGCTGCATCTCCATAAGTATAAGTACTGCTGAAAACATTGTGTGTGGATGTATAATTTACACCTATAGCAGTTGATTTATTTTTATTAATTTTATATCCTGAAAAGACTTGAACTTGTCTCAAAATGTTCTACAAGACTGCCGTGTTCTTTTCTGAATCTATCGGGTACAGAGTAATATCTGCAAATAAAAACAACTTTCCTTTATTACCATACTAATTGTATCCTTACATTTCTGAGTCAATCATTTCTTTGCCAGTGGCTCTAAATATAAAGTAAATAACATAGGGGAAAGAGGACACCCCTGTCTGGTTCCTATGTTCAAGCTCACCTTATCAGAGAGGAACCCTTCCCCACCAATCGTTCATACATCCTCTTAACCTTAATGTATCAGGGAATGCAAATACTTCTGTTGGCCCTGCTCATAAAATCACAGCTTACTCTGTTAAATGCTTTCCCTGCATCGTGACCCACCAACAACAGGGTTATTTTCTTACATTTTGCTTCCCTCTGGATCATTGTTTTGTTAATATTGTCAAGTGTTTGCACCCCTTCACAAAATTCTTTTAGCTAGTGTAGTTATAAATACTTTTTAATCATGGTTAAATTGAAATGGGTCTGCATGAAGGTGGGCCTAATGGGTCTTCCGTCCTTAGGTAATCCAGCCACTACAGTTTTCTTCCAAGATGTTGGTGCTTCCCCTTCTTTTAAAATGCTGTTAAAAATCTTGCACATCTTTACCACTTTCTTCTTTCCTAACTTTCAGACTTCCACAGGAATGCTGTCTGTTCCTGGAGACATTCCTGAAGATTGACTGATTATACATCACAGTTTTTAACTTCTCCCCTTCTCTCTTAACTGTTCATCTACCTCTAACCTTGGCATAATTAAGTCTACGTCATCATTTCCATTTGTGCTTTTTCTTGGTTTCCACATTTCTCCACTTTTATACAAATTTTCATAAAGCTTCCGAAATATTTCTAATATTTCTGTAGGATTTCAGGTTATTGTTCTAGTTATAGGCTCCTCAAGTTTAGCAACACCCTTTCCACTTTCTGTTAATTAATCATTGTTCTGAAAGTTTTTATGCTCAGGAGTTTTCATAAATAGTTGCGTAACACCACTCTTACTAAACCCATGCAAATTATCCAAATACTCCCTTATTTTCTCTTAGGCGCTCTGCATTTGTCAGGCCCTCCAAGTAATTCCTATTACTACTTAACATTATCTTTTTTTTTCTACCATTTTTAAACTCCATTTTCATTTTATCACACTCACTAGCTATGACCAATGCCGAGGTGCCAGCTTATTAACAAAAGCAGAAAGACATGCGTAAATGGGTGTGCCTTCGCTGAAGTTTGAATGTCGAGCTGGCACTTCGGTGTTCGTGAAAATCTACTGCCAATCATTAGCGGACCAGAGTTCCACTGTGGCGACCCCTAACCAGGAAAAGCTGAAAGATAACAACAACAACTAGCTGTGACTTTTGAAGATATTTCTATCTTCAGTAACAACTCTTGAATAATTTATATTACCCGTTCCTTAACTTCCTCTCTTAACAGGTAGGTGGGAAATTACTAGTGTCTCATTTTTACTTCATTGTACTGCTTTTTTACCTTGTTTGTTATTGGTGCATGATCTGAAGTAGTTAACTGGATATGTCTTTTAAGCTTGCAATTAAATGCAGATGTTCCTGTGAAGTATAATTTCTGTCTAGTCTAGCCAGTTATTGTACTTTGAATAATATGTAAATTCTGTCAGAGTTCCTACTTTTGAATTCACATCTTCCATAACAAATATTTTCATACATTTCTTCAGAAATCAACCCTCTTTTGTTAAAGTTCCCTTCTAGGTCCCCCCGATACATCCTCACTGTTGCAAATCAAGTTCCAGTCCCCACCTGTAAATGATATTCCCTGCTTGGAAGTTGATTATTTCACCCAAAATTTTCTTATGCTCAATAATAGCAGTTTTTGATGGAATATAAATAAATGCCAGAGTAATCTTCCTCCCTTAGCAATAGCTCCTTACTACTGCAAGTCTACTATTGTCTTTTTTTCTTCCATTACTATTGGAGCCCCTGTAGCAATTAGTGTAATTGTTCTCCTTTTCCATTGTCTCTTATATTCTGCTGAATATCCATCCCAAAATCCTTTCTCTGTCTCTGACATTCTGCTGAATATACATCATGAAATCCTTTTTTGTGAAATTCTCTTGCTCATTTCTTTCCAGACGTGTCTCCTGCAGCATTGGCTACTTGCACTCTGCCTTCCTGAATGTAATTCAGTATTCTTTGATTTTTGTCTATAGCTGTAAGGCCATTTAAGTTCCAAGATAATGTAGATAGCATAGCCATTATGACAAAAAGCTATCGGATCCACTGATTATACATGAAAGTTTTTAAAATATGTATTTCCAGCTTTTGTGTTGCATGCACACACGGTTTGTCAGGCTGATTTTTTTTTTTTTATACAGTTTTTTTTTTTTTGCATCTTCATTTGAACCTATGTCACATTTTCAAGACTTTGTTTTAACAAGAGCACCTCCATTCCCTGCTAACTTAGAACAAAACATAAAAAACAGTGTTGTTGTCGGTCTTTATTTATCCTTAACACCCCATCATATCTCATTTTTGTCACTCTTCTACGTAAGATACATCAGCCAAATTCTCTCTTGAGATGAGTGTATTTTCATTATTGTTGTTTGAAATGTAGTTAAATCTTTTATACCTACCCAATTAACTTTTTCACCTTCTGTTTGCTTTTACTTATCCCTCTCCCTTTACACTTTGGAGTTCTTCCCTACCATTGTTGGTAGGTTTTCTCTGTTAAGAAACACAGTTATAGTCTGACATTTCTATCTCTGTTTTGTGAGTGAGTGTGCTATCTACCTTCTTACCTCGTGGTAACTGTTCTACCATCGTTGGTAGCTCTATCCCTTTACACCCTACCTCTTGGTAGTTCTGGCCTACCACTGTTAGTCTCTTTCCCTCTTTCTTGCTTCTTTCCAGTGTGTAAGTGTTATTCTGCAAGTTGATATTTTTTACCAGTCAGAATAAAAGTAAAGGGATGACTGGTCATGATTATGGAAGAAAAATGCCCAATTCTGATGGGCATTCATCTTGTGTCTACTGCTTGGGCCTGGTGCATTTATAAGAGGATTGTGCTATTTATCAAGCCTTTTGTCACCGTGCCCCATAGAAAGAAAGAGCAAACTTGTTTTGAAAGGACTGATTAAGACATCTTTTGATGAGGCTTTGTCCAGTCTAGGACATCCAAATCTGATGCGTCTTCACCTTCATCATCATCTAAAATCAAAGACGAATGAATGAACATGAAAAACAGAGGAGTCTCTGGGTGCTGGTGTCCTCTTTGTCTCTGGCAGACAAGAGACCTAATTCTTCAGTTCCCACACACACTGCAGAACTGACGTTAACTGCCAAAAAACCCACGGTACTGACTTTGTTGGTACTGACTGTGGAGACCGGTTCTACACCGCAGGTTTTGGTGCTGGCCACCACGGTGGGGACTGTTCCATGTGTCTTCCTCTCCATCGGTGCTGGTCCCTTCTTTGGTGCCGTCCTTAATTTTGGAACTGGCTTCTCCTGTGGTGTAATTAGAAACTTTCGAATGAGGATTTATTTCAGTTACCAGGACTTAAGTATTCCCCCCTAATAGATCCTTTTGTGGGACACCTTCCAAGCCCCTATTTAGAGAGACCAGAATTTCCCTCAGCATTCTTTGTCCATTCCTCTAGGAGTCTGACAGAAGTTGATGTCATGAGGTTGGTGGATCAGCCCCTCGTGGCTATGGGGTCTTACAGTCTCTTCCCAGGTTTCACTCCCTTCTGGAGATGGGACTTTCTCTCCAAGGACTCCATCAGACATATTCCTCCTCTAACTTCCACCAGAATGTTAGAGACCATAACTCTTGTTTCCATGGTTCCAGCTGTTCCGGTGCAGACAGGTTTTATGGAAGAAAAATGCCCAATTCTGAAATTAACAACCTCTCCTTAAGCTCACATACTTTACAGTGGTTTAGAAGCTATCTTGATAACAGGCAACAAGCAGTTCTTTGGGAAAACAACCTTTCATCTTTACTCCCAGTAAATGTTGGTGTTCCACAAGGATCTATCCTTGGACCCCTTCTTTTCTCAGTATTTATTAATGACTTATATTTGAACGTACCACAAGCAACCTGCATCCAATATGCAGATGACTCGACATTGATCTGCTCTGCCATAAATATTCCCTCTCTCCAGTCCATCACCCAAACAACCTTTCATAACATTGAAAAATGGTTTATGCAGCACTGCCTCCTCCTTAATCCCAAAAAAACAAAGCTTCTTCTCTTTACTCCTACTAACAAATCTCCTACACCTCTCTTTACTATCACCTCAGATAATTCTACCTGCATTAACCCTGACAGTACCACTCGACTATTAGGGGTAACCATTGACAACCATCTTAACTTTGATGACCAAATAAATAGTACTATTAAAGCTGTTAATAAAAAAATTGGGACACTCTATAGAATTAAACCCTTCCTTACCCCAGCAGCTAGAAAAACCATTGCACAGACCCACCTGCTCTCCACCCTTTTTTATGCTTCGGCTATATATACCACACTATCTAAAAATAACATCAATAAACTCTCAACCTGTTATAACAGTATAGCTAGATTCATTAATGCAACTCCCCTTAGAACTCACCACTGTTATAACCTGAAACAACTAAATTGGCTAGAACTAAATAACCACCTACTTTACCAACAACTACTTATCATTCATAAAACCCTTCATTTCCCTGAAAATACTCCAAGCCTGGCTAGACTTATTTCTCCATATAAGAACCTAAACACACTTCGTTCTGCCAACAAGTTTCTAGTATCCATAACTAAATCATATAATAAAGCTGGGGATGCACTATTTTCAAATTCCATAGGGAAACACTGGAATCTAATCCCTCAAGAAATAGCTACTCTACAGTCCACCTCTCTATTCAAAAGACAAATCAAAGCACATCTTACTTCTCAATGGCTATGTCCCTGTATCAATCCCGATTGAAAGTATGTCTCAATACGCCTTATTATTTTTCCTTCCTGTCCCCTTACTGGCCCTACCTGAAGCTTTCTGGAGTTGAGAGTTGAATCCTAAGGGATGCCTATTTTTCTTATTAACTTTAGTATGTAGTTCTTATTTTTTGTTGTATAACTTGACTTAATATTTTTTTAAAATGTTATAGATATCCTCTCTTGTACCTTGTATAAATCTATTAAGAAAATTGTTATAAATCACTGTAATTTTGTCTATACTGGAGCTTTTCTCCCCGGGCCTCTACTGTAAACGGATATATGTCCAGCTAGACTAGCCCGGTCAACAAATGTAAAATAAAATAATAAATAAATAAATAAATTTATGGCTTCAGCTGCAGCGTCTGCTCAGAGTTCCACGATTCCTTTGGAACTGATGGACTGCAGGGGTTGTAGCTCTGCTGTCTCGCTCTTGGGTTCTTCCTTGACTTCAGCCTTGATGGGTGTCTCCTCGGAGCTGGCTGGGACCATGGTTCTGAGATTATCCTTCTTGGTTCTGGGCTCCCTTTCCTCTTCAGGGAGACCCACCTTCCAGGTCATGGAGAAGACCTTGGCTTCTGCAGGATGTTCTTCGTGTTTCACTGTTGCAGTCGTTACATTTGGGTAATCTGCTGGCAGGTTGCCCTCAGTCGGCCTGAATAACAAAGTCTTGGGTCCTGCGTCGGTTGCCATTTCCTCTTCCATGACGTCAGGTCATCAGGGGTATAAAACATGCAGCCAACGCCATTTTAATCCGTCTTTCTTGCCGCGTGGTGCCCGAAGCAGAAGCAGTTCGCAAGTGCTGGTCGGCTGACTCCTGGAATTTCGTTTTCGAGTTTCAGAACCAAAGTCTTCAAACTAAAGCTAAGTACCCCCGTTGGGAAACCTTTTCTTGCTCCTTACCGATGTCAGTAAAAGTTAATAATTGCATTACTTGTGGGAAGCAAATACCTCATAAGGATTTTCATTTGTACTGTATTCCTTGCCTAGGCCCTGATCACAACCTGCCTTGCTGTCAGTTTTGTGCTAAGTTTAACCAACGCACTGTTAAGCTTTGGTATATTTTTGCTTCTAAATATTTTGGTTCAAGATTTAACTACCCTGAAATGTCATTGGTTAGCAATCCGACTACCGGAGTTCACAAAAAACGCAAGGAAAAAGACAGAGACAGACCATCGAGGTCCAAAGCCAACGACGAAGCTTCTCCTAAGCCAGTCGCCAGTTCGCTGGTACTCAGTGAGGTGCTTTCGCAGCCCCTGATACCCGCTACTTTTGAGTCGCAGGCCTCTATCGAGACCCCGTCGGAGTCCGGTATGCTGTGAGATTCACTAAGTATTGAACCCACGGATGTCTCTTCCTTGGATGGGTCCAGAGCTGCTGAGCAGGCACCGGCTTCTGAGGGTGTTTTCAGGCCTCGACATTTTTATATTAAACTGACGCCATCGACAAAAACAAGGTTAAAAATTACTTCTATGATTAAAAAAAAACAATGCATGAGCCACGTGCTCAGGCCCCTATGCCTAAAAAACAAATAATCAGAATGGCTGAGGATTTAATTACTTTGATCAGGGGTTCCCAACCCCCCCCCTTGCTAAGAGGCCTAGGCAAGGCACTGATTATGAATCTTCAGATCAGGTTTCCATTTCTTCTGATTCCTCTTCTGATCAGAAATTTTCTATTCCACCTTATGAGGATTCTGATGCAGTGGAATCCATCCCAT